>NW_015388640.1:215916-236647 GCF_001527695.2 Protobothrops mucrosquamatus | reverse complement strand
TCTCCCCTCTCATCCCCCCCCTGTGTTTCAAGTCCGACACAGTTGTCATTGTAGATGCGGGGGTCGGGGGCTACGATCGCAATCCTCCCCCTTTCCCCCCGGCTGGTGTCCTCCGTCTGCCCACCACCACGTAGGCCGTTCAGCTTGTTCCGTTCTCCTCCCCAATGCATTCGTGCTGGAGTCCGAGATCCGAGGTCTGAGGCTGCAGTTGCAATCCTCCCCTTTCTCCCCCTTTTGGTGTTTTCCATCTGCCTACCATCCTGCAGATCGTTCAGCCTGCTCAGCTCCCCTCCCCAGCACCTCCGCGCTGGAGTCCGGAGTCCATGCAGTGAGTGGGTCATTGTCTCCTGTCGAATTGGGGGGGTGGTAGTTCCCTCCTCCTCCTGATGGAATGGGGGGTCTTGGATTCTAGTCAGAATGGTCCATTGCCCTACCGGGCTTCTTAGTTGCCTAGGGCGAGGCGTGCCAGTTGTTAAAGCACAACCTCCCCTTTTTACTCCGTATGATGTCTCCTGGATCTCCTGGGGATATTCACTGGTTCTGGGGGGTGGGGGGTCTCCGGAGTGCCGTTCGTGTTTCTCCAGGATGTCGGTTGTTCGTTGGGAATGACACGGAGATTGGGGGGGTTTCTTTGATATTCTGCCAACTCGTATACACGATGGTTCCACGGGCTGTTTGTAATGGGGTGGGGGGCCCATGCACCAAGATCTTAAGGATAGATGTGCTGGGCAAAGATCGATGTGGCGATTAATGGAATCACTGCTGGATAGCCATGCCTCTTTAAGTAGGAGGCTGTACCATCAAAAAGGAGGAGGCTGTACCATCAAAAAGGAGACGGGGAGGGGGGGAGACGTTGGAAAGCGAGTTGGTGCGACGTGTACTCGACTATGGGCAAAGAAGTGTGGGGCGACATTGGAAAGGACCCAAGGGGAAGGGTGTGAAGGTGACCGGCCCAATAACGAGGTCAAGGAGCCGTGCGCACACGCTAGTCAAGCTACAAAAGTGACTCCCATGGACTGACATCTTGAGCCCTGAGGACGTCAGCAGATAGCTGATGAAAGCTAGGCGTTTTAATTAATTTTATTAGTAATTTTAGTAATTTCAATATTAAACCAAATTATTTTATCATATTCCCTGGTGCTCGTGTTTTCTCACTGTTCTAATATATATATATATATATATATATATATATATATATATATATATATATATATATATATATATATATATATATATATATATATATATATATATATATATATATAATTCTAAAAATTTTAAAAACTGGAGGTTGACTCCTGGGTAAATTCATGTCTGGAGAATCACAAACTGTGAGACCACCAGGAGATAAAACTATAACAAGTTTATTTACAATTATTTACAATCTCATGCTCACACCCCTCTTTTTCCTTTTTATGAATCCCCTCCTGTCGTCCTCTTGATGCGGGGGTGCCCTCTCTATCGTGTCCACGCTCCTGCCACTCACTCTCCCCATGGGGATGGAGGGTGGGAAGAGTGAGTGGCAGGAGCGTGGACACGATAGAGAGGGCACCCCCGCATGAGAGAAGAGATATCACTTACGGCGAGGTAATAAGAACGAATGGGGAGGCGCGGCTTGCGTCCCCAATGGACCTGCCCCAGGGAAATGCGAGGAGAGGAGTAATGGTTACACACACACCTAGGGAGGTAGGGTTGAATGGTGGGGCGAAAGGGGGAGAGAAGGAAGAAAGGAGATGGCTGGAGGATGAGAATGAAGGAGTAGTGAGAGTAGTGGGAACACGGGTGAGAGAGAAGTCAGACAGCGCTATGGAGAAGAAGGAGGAGGGAAGTAAGGTGGGGTTGCAAGTGGCCAGGAAAAGAAAAAAGGCCAATGAACAGCTGGATGAGGTCCCAAACGAAGGGGTGTCGCCCCCTCCCGATGAACAAGTAGAACAGGGAAAGAGAGGAGGTGGGAAAGAGAGAACCAGGAACGCAACAACTCGCAAAAGAACAATCAAGAATGCAAAACAGGAGGACTATCTGGGCCCGGTCACGAGATCGAGGAACCGGGTGCAAAAGGCACCACTCCCATAAAAACAGCCACCCACTGATGGTTAGCCACCCTGATGAAGCCGGCAGGAGGCCGGCGAAAGCTAGGTGTTTTTAATTGTAAATAAACTTGTTATAGTTTTATCTCCTGGTGGTCTCACAGTTTGTGATTCTCCAGACATATATATATATATACCAAAAGGTAGAGGGGAGAACTAAAGGGACAGCCATACTGGACTTAATTCATACTAACAGAGAAGAAGTGATAGAAGGAGTTGAAATTGTAGGAACCTGGGTGAGAGTGACCATGTCATATTGGAATTCAATATAATGCAAACATAAGCAATAGAACATAATCATACCAGAGTCTTAGATTTTAAAATAACTGATTTTAACAAATTCAGAGAGAGCTTGGGAAAAATTCCTTGGATGAAAATCCTAAAGGGGAAAACAACCCAAGAAGTTTGGGAAACTCTGAAAAATGTGATCATAAAAGCCCAGTTCAACACCACTGAAAAAGAAAAACAAGAAGTTCAAGAAGAAACAAAGATCTCTCTGACAAACTGAAAAATAAAAAGGGCAAGTACAAAAAATTGAAAGAAGGACACATAACTAAGGCAGAATATCAGCAGATAGCCAGAATCTGCAAAGATGAAGTCAGGAAGGCAAAGGATCGGTATGAACAAAAACTTGCAACGAAAGTCAGAGATAATTAAAAAAAAGTTTCTTTCAACATATAAATAACAAGAAAAAAGTCAAGGAAACAGTAGGTCCACTAAAGAGAGAAGATGGCAAGGACGTAACAGGCAATAGAGAGAAAGCAGGGCTGCTTAACTCATTCTTTGCATCGATCTTCACGCAAAAAGAAACTATAACCCAACCTACCAAAAACATAATGTAAAAGACAAACTAGAAATAAAAATTAAAATAAGCAAGAAAATGGCAAGATAACACCTGTCTAATCTATGATTAATATAAATCATTGGGACCTGATGGATTAGAATAAAATAGAGCTGGAAGGAACCTTGGAGGTCTTCTAGTCCAGCCCCCTGCTCAAGCAGAAGAACTTATACCATTTCAGACAAGTGACTGTCTAGTCCGTGGTGGCAAACCTATAGCACGTGTGCCACAGGCGGCACGCAGAGCCGTCCTTGTGGGCATGCGTGCCATTGCCACAGGCAGAGGGATGCAGGGCTGGGCTCCTCCCCTCCCCCTCTCCACGCATGTGGAGTCTGGGAACAGCTGCGAGAGCTGGGCGGGGTGAGGGAACCTATAAAAGGAGCAGTTTTGGCAGGAGAGTGAGCGAGCGGCCTTTGGAAGTGACTAGTGGTGGGTTTCAAATCATTTAACAACCAGTTCTCTGCCTCACAGAAGCCACCCCCGTCAGAGCCATCAAGTGGATAGGCCGGGCTTCCTTCCGGCCGTCCCGGGGCTGTCTCCACCCGCGCCGATGGGGTTCCATGGCCAGTTCACCATTATGCAGGACAGTCAGCATGCTGTGGCTGCTGATGGACACCGTCGGCCTCCAGGTGCTCACTGGCCTCTGTGTGTGGGGGCACACTATCTATATTTTGGCACTAAGAAATCCCACTAACCTGCCCAGAAAGGAAAATTTGTATTTATTTTTTTTAGAACTAGAGCAGAATGGGAGAAAACCGAGAAGTTGCTAGACTGAAGAACAAGTTGGATTGAAAATCTTCACACGGTCTCAGAATTAATTTATTGGAATTTCCAGAAAAAATACCTATAGCAGGAGCCCCATCGGCGTGGGCAGAGAAGGCCCCGGGACAGCCGGAAGGGCTTCTCCAGTGACTGTACTTCAGACATATATACTAGTCTCATTTTCCAATTACTGCATAAATACCCAGGGTGGACAGGCCAATTCTATAGCTTCCTGCTACAACATGCAAGGTTGCCACGTTCTGTGCAGCAGAGCTCAAAATTTGTCAGATGGTGACCTGTGCAATAAACTAGATTTGATGAGCACCTAGTTCACCATATTAGAATGCTCTGTAATTTGATGGATATAGTGTTCCACATATTAACCTTTTATGATCTCCTGCACCCACCAAATGGCCCTACCCTTTTTTAAAGATTCTTTTAGACTTTTATATATACTTTCTATTTTAGTATTTTCTCTTTTTAATTTTCCCTTGCTTAGACATTGATGTATCTTCTAAGCTTTTTAAATGACTGTATATCACTCTCTCTATGATGATCTATGATTGTAATAAAGATTTGATTTGATTCAGTAGTGAAAATAAAGATGCATTAAAACAATATAGCATTGACACAGTTTTACCTATATGTTATTTCCTGCGTATGTTCCCAGTATTTTAGATAACTTACTAAACATTCCCTATTTTTTTCAGTTTAGTTCAGCCAATCTTAAAAAAATTCTAGTTAGATACCATTAAAGAAATCTATAACATAAATAATAAAGAAACACAAATTACAAATAGCTATGCTCCGTGTAAGTCATAGGTCATAAAACATAGGCATATTGAGATGAAAGCATAACAATACATAACATGTCCATTGAGCTAATCAATAAAGTAGAAAAATGTGTCACAAATGTTAACTTTCCTCTGTTAATTTATGTCCCTGCCACTAAAGGCTAACCCAAGTTGACAGGGTTTACACCATATCTGAAACATGCTGATGCCTGGATTTGGTATGTCTCTAGAGAAAAGATGTATAGTAGAACTCCTTTAGCAATTCTTGACATTCTGTCTTAGCACAGGGAATGTATTATTAAAAGGAGTTCTGGGTTTTTCTGAGATAAAGCAATGTGGCATAAGGAATTAAGGACTTTGTAGGTCAATAGTAGCACCTGGGAATTGTGCCCAGAAGAAAAGTAGTATGTAGTAATTTCATGATCCTGTTGACAAGAGGCAAGCTGTCACTTTCTGCTCTGTTCTAAATGTCAAAAAATAAAATGGATGAATAAATATGGCAAGCCAGTATATTAATAAATATCTAGGAACACAATGATAAAGAAGGTTCATTTCTGAGTCAAGATATCTTTTAAAAATTGGGCTGATATCGTTCATTATTCTAAGGATTTGGCATCCTTCTTTTTATTATACTATTTACTATAGGATAGTATAAGAATAAGGGCTGTCACAGGGAAGAGGGCATTGATTTATTCCCCATAGTACCTGAAGGCAGAAAAAGAAGCAATGGGTGGAAGCCCATTAGAGGGAGATTCAACCTGGAAATAAGTTGGAATTTCCTCATAATAAGAATGAGTAATCAATGGAACAGCTTGCCTCCATTGCTGAAGATTTTCAAGACAAGATTGGACAACCAGTTGTCTAGGAAGTTATCAGGACTCCTGCCCTGGGGTAGGGGGTTGGACTAAAGACCTCCAAGGTCCCTTCCAGGCCTAGGATTCTATGATTCTTCTACTAAGGTCTCTTAGTGGTTTACAACAAAATGTAATGTTAACTTTTGGTAAGTTTTATTATTAAATAGTTGAAAACATTGTTCAAAACAGTTGACAACTGAGCACCTATTTAAAAAGTTGTTTTTTAGAGTCTTTAAAAAAGCCAGCAAAAAAGTTAGGCCCTTCAATTCAGCATTAGATCCATTCCAACTAACTGGGGTGTCTATAGAAAAGGCTTACGGACTGCTGGTGGCAGTGATGAATCATATAAAAATTAGCATTCTCTCTAATAAGAGTTACTGTGCATACATGGACTTGTTATATACAGAAAGAGATTGGCAATCATTGTGATACTTTTAGCACAGTTACAATATATATATATATATAGTTTTTTCAGAGACCACCTTGGTTGCTGAGTTTTGTATTGATTAAAATTTCCTATTACTTAGTCCTATTTTAGAGCTGTTGCAGTCACCAAAGTTACCATATAGGTGACTTTCTTCCAGGAAATATATCATCTGAGGCTCATAAATATGCTCTTGGTGTTGCCTCAGTATGGGGAAAACAAAGAAATCTTGATATAGAAGCAACCCAAAATAGTATATCTGCTTTTTTTTGTGTGAGCGTGACTCCATTTGCAATAAGGAGAATTACTACCTCTAAGGAATTGTGATCCTTCATAATCTTGTCTGTGTTCAATTTCAATTTATTATCCATGATATAAATCATTACAAATTCTGGTAGACATTCAAGGGAGCAAAACAGTTACTGGAAAATGCTATAGAAAAATAAACTTGAATGTCATCACTATACTGATAGATTTGAACACCCACCTCCAAATTCCTGATGATTTCTCCAAGCTGTTTCAAATAAGAAACATTGGAGACAAAACGGAGCTTGAAGGACATCTTATAATAGTTCCTATTTTAAGGACCATTTGTCTTCAGGCACACCATTTAAAATCTATTTAGAGAGAGAAATAGAATTACTGCAAAACAGTTCCCTCTATTTTAAGATATCTCAGGTGATCCAAAATGATATTATGGTTGACAATATCAAAAACTACAGCACTGAGAGCTGAAGAACCATATGACTCACACTTCTGTTAATATCAAAAGTGCATCCAGTAGACTGTCTATCAATCTTTACTCCATAACCCGTCTTGAAGCCAATTTGAAATTGGTTAAATTATTTGCTTCCTCTATCAGGTAATAAGCACCCACTCTCTCAGTCATTTTATGAAACCAAGGAAGGTTAGATTAGCTTATAATTACTCATCGCTGAGGGTTCTGTGCAAGGTTCTTTAGAAGAGATCTAATGATAATATTTCTCCATTAAGTATTTATGGTCTTAAGTAAAACATTTCTAATAAGCTCCCAGTTAGAAGTAATAAGGCAAGATATGCCAAGATTAAGAGGATATGCAGAAAGGACTTCTAGTCCAAGCAACATTTCCATGTCATTGTGGGTCACAAATAAAAAATGATTTAATGTAACCATAAAAGAGAACTTACCAAAGATCCCAGTAATAGATCTACTGGTAGCATTCAGATTTGCCTGTGAGTTTTTATTTGCAACTGTCCCCCACAAATCACAACAAGAGTGTGATTTTAAAACAGGACTGTGGAAGGAAAAGGCAAGATGTAAGTCAATTGCCTCATACCCAAACAATTTAGGAGATCATGGTCTTGCATATTAAATACCTGCAAGAAAAAAAATGCTGTTTTTCAGAGTCAAGGTTGAAATGTGATACTTACAAGATTCATGTAGTCTTCTGCTATCTGCTCTCTATACTACTGCTTTATAATAATAAAACTTCCCAGTTCTTGGAGTACAGCTGGATCCCAAGAGTCCCAAGATTGAGGTACATCCATTTAGAATGAGCCATTTTTCTCAAACCAAAGGCATATTTATTTTATTAATTAATTAAAATAGGAACACTTCTACAATCATGTATCTGATGAAGAATAATATTCATTTTTATACTATTAATTTTACTTCACAAACTTAAAAGACTTTTAATCCATTTATTAAAATCTAGTTCAATCCTTTCAAATGCATCCAGAAAAATCAGAGTGGTTTAGGGCAGGAGTCCCCAACCAGTGGGCCCCGGCCCACTACTAGGCTGTGGCCTATTTGCAACCAGGCTGTGTGAGCAGTGGGCCGGCACACGCATGCGCAGCCCGATTCACACAAATGGCTGGGACCAGCGTTCGCAGCCTGTCTTGTGCATGCAGTGGGTGCCGGCACTTACAGCCCCACTTCATACAAATGAAGTTGTGTGAGCCTGCATGTGTGCACTTCCCCCTCACACAAAACCATACCCTCTTCCCTCCCTCCCCCCCCGCACTGAGCTGCCAAGCCAGAAAGGTTGGGGAACACTGATTTAGGATTTTAAAGTCCATGGTGAGATTTCAAAATCAAGCTGTTTGTCTGGTTTTCTGGGTCTAGAGCAGGGGTCCTCAACCTTGGCAACTTTAAGACTTGTGGACTTCAACTTGCAGAATTCCTCAGCCAAGCAAAATTGCCATGGTTGAGGATTCCTGGTCTAGAACACCTGGGCTCCTACTTTCCTGCTTCTGCTCACATAGATACTGCCTAAACTCAAAACTCCACCAGGGAGAGGGGAATCGTGGAAGATTTTTTCTCATCATATTGATTATGTGCCATCAAGTTGGTGTCAGCTCTCAGTAACCACATAGATTGGTTTTCTCCATATTGATCTGTCTCTTCTCTGGTCTTTCAGGTCTTCCAATGATGTCCCCAATAATTGATTCCATCCACTTTGCTGCTAGTTCTCTTCTGTTTTCTTTCTCATTTCCCAGCATCAGGGCCTTCCACTATTCTGATCTTTGTAAGTAAGGCATGTCATGGCATATGAATATCTTTTCCAAGATCTTCATGTCTTCTCAGTGATGTATTTCTTGGCTGCTTGTTCCTTTATTGTCCATAGTTGATTTGAAAAGGCAGAAGCTCCCTACCACTTTGATATCTTCATTATCATTCTGGATTCACCCAGGTTAAAGTTCATTGCAGGACTGAGGATCCTTCGCCATTTTCAGTACAATGTAATACGACTGACTAACTTTGTTCCTAGGTTTGGGTTCTAGGTTGTTTTTATTTTGGGGTAAGATGATTGGACAAGATTGATAGCTCTTTTTACATCAAGATATAGTTGTAGCTTTTGCAAGTAAAGAAGTAAGAGAGTGACAGGACACCGAACTAGAACAGATGCACAACACACTGGTAAATGAATAAGTGAGGGCAAAAGGTTGTTTGGGTAGGAAAAGGTTCAAGTTGTTTTTCAAGAAGTCTAGCATATTTTCAGTCCTTTGGTGAAAACTGATTATATTTTACATAGCATAATAATGATTTCCCCCCCCCCCACAGAAACCGAATTCTTGGATGAAAATGATCAATTGTGTAGCACTGAGTCTGCATAAAGCAAATTCACATAAAGTGGAGAAAACCTGTTCTCTCAGGGCCATGAAATTTCTACTTCAAAGCAAGTCGGAAGGACAGAGATTTTTCTCTCCACCCTCTTACTTTCTACAAGTACAGCTCTTATTTTGTTTTAATATAAAATCCACTGAAGAAGAGAACATGGACCTGCAGAACTACGTATATAAAAATAATGTGCAAGCTTGTGAGACAAATTACCAACCTTTGTTGTTTTTTAACAATTGTGTTAGACATGTTTGGATTGCCATAGCAACCAACTGCATGTTTGAAGTAAATACAATAAATTTCATCCATCATCTGGTGCCAAAACGGCAGCTGTTAATGTCTTATTGTGAGAATGCATTTCATATAGTCACTTTTGGTTTTATTCTGCAGAAATGAGACTCACTGATTGGAAAGGTAATTCCAATTGTATATTCTGGTTGTCATCCTAGTACTCTTGAGTTAGTTATCCAGGTGCAATGCTGGAGTAATTCATTATGTGGCTTTCAACTTGAACCAAGGTCTTACTATGTTAGCACATTAAACAGCTGTCTATAGAAACAAGATAATGAAAGCCTTTTCACAGATCTTTACAACAGAACAATTCTAAAACATCAGCACCATCTTTGAATAAAATGTAATTTCAGGATATGTTCTTTGTTTGCTTATTTGTAAATTCAGGAAGATAAATTCACTCTTGTTCTCAACCTTTTCTATACCCCACACCCCTAGAATGCTTCTGATATATTCTCGCCCCTCTAACAAAAGGTCGAAATAACGGCAATGAATTATGCATATACATTATAATTTTGAAACTTCTAAACCCAAGTTTTTGCACCCCCTGGAATATTGTCTCGCACCCCCGGTTGGGAACCCCTGTTCTAGACAAAAGTAAGAGAGATGAGAGTGGTCACTGTATAAATTAATCAACTTTATTATGTGCTACCAAATGCTCAAATCAGTCTTTCCCAAGCTGGTATGTTCTACAGAAATATTAGACTACTCTTTTGACCATTCCCAATTAGCATGGCTATTGAGAATATCAATTCTATTAGATTGGATCTGTAACCTAATGGGGTTTTTTTTTGGTGGTGGTGAGAACAATGATCTATATAATATGGCTGACTGGTTAAGAAAAAAGAGCCATGAGTGCTTTTTAGCACTGTCCCTTTGCTCTTTGCTTTGACATTTATTGTCAATATGGCTTTCTTTGGGGTCTAGAACAATTGGCCGTAGCTGCCTCACCCCGGCCACTTCACTTCAGCCCCCTGGCCCCAGCGAACCACTGTTGCTGTCCCTGCCCGCCCCTCCCACCCTGGGTGCTTCATCCCAGCCATCCAACCCCAATTGACACACCATGGATGGCCCTCCCCAGCTGCCCCTCCCCCTCCACTCTTCCCACTCACTCTTCCCTCTCTGTTCTTCCCTTGGTGCACCTCCCCCTCCCCCTCATTCCAGGTGATTCGCCTTGGGACAAATTGCGCCAGCTGATTCCGACAATTATCTGTTTGGGATAGCTTCTGGGGCGCAGATGCCAGGGCCCTGTGCTGAGGCCTGCAGGGGTTGCAACTGCTGCCAAGCTGCCAGGATGGAGGGACTTTGGACTCAGCTTGCAAGGTGGTGGCGGCACCCACCCCATCCCACCTTTGGTGGCCCTCAGATTTAGATCTAAACATCCCTCAGTTTCCCTCCTTACCTTTCGCTTTTTGTCTCCTTCCTCTTTCAATGTAACTGACTTTGGGGGCTTTGGATCCAGATGTAATTTGGGGCCTGGAAGGTCCAACTCTGACCCAGCCATAGAACCTTGAGTGAAAGGGGAGCCAGTTGGTGTCTCATCCCACATCGGCTGCCTTCTCACAACTCCTGCCCCACCTCACCTGGGATGAGATGCAGACCTACTGCCCTTTCACCCACACACCCCATGACTGGGTCAAGTCGGACCTTCCGGGTCCCAAATTAGACACAGATCACTGGGATGCTGCTGCCACTCTTTTAGTTTCTAAGGTTTTATATGAGACCTAGAGTCATTACCGAAAATGAAGATTGTGCTTGAAGTCAATGCATTGTTTTACAATAGGTTAATTTAAAAAATATTTTTAAAAAAGGTAGAAAAGGGAGCTTGGCAGAGGCCAAAGAATGTGCTGCAAGGAACATTATTGCACCTGACCATCATACTAGATTTCTAGCAATTGAAAATCTAAGATCTAGAGCAATGTTTCTCAACCTTGCAAGTTTAAGATATGTGAACTTCAACTCCCAGCTGGCTGGGGAATTCACACATCCTAAAGCTGCCAAGGTTGAGAAACCCTGATCTATAAGATAGGGTGAATTTGCCAAACATGCATCTGGCCACCTTAGATGCAATGGTAAAACTAATACTCAGATATATAGGCATATTATTCTAACATAACTGTCTCCCAATTGCAGCTCTGCTGGTGGAATCACGGCATGGAGAGGAAAGGGAGAAACAAACATTCAAAATCATAGTTACAGATAAGATAAGACCTTTTCCTGTACTTGCTAGCATAGAAATATCACTTCTATTTATTAATTTTATCTCATTGCCTTTAATTGAACTGATGCTGCTGTTCTTATTCTGATTTCAGTGTTTTAAAGTTTCCTGATTTTAATGGTTGGTGATTTTATAATTTTTATTATATTGTAATTTTGAAGTTGTAATGGTAGAGTTTTAAACAGATGTAGTATTGTGGATTTTAATTCTATTTTGAACTTGCGTTATGGTTATAATGAAAAGCACATTTTATAAAGTAGTACATTGAGCTCTGTGATATGATTACATTGTCTATGACAGTGGTGCATCAGGTGTGTGAGGGGAACAGACTCCATGCACAGGCCAAGGACAAGATATGTGAGGGGGCCAAGATGACTAGCAGCGACCTGCTCTCCAACCACAAGCAAAAACAGATGGGATGGAGTAGGCACGTCCAGCGGTCTGCATCACGTGCCTCCCCTCTCCTCTACTCTGCCTGCTGCTGGAGGGCTGGCCCAGTATTGGCAGTGGGCTGCGGAGCCCCAGAGTGCACTGGTTGAGGAGCCGGCAGGCTATGGCTGCTGATGGACACCGCTGGCCCCCATGCACTCACTGGCCTCTGTGTGTGGGGGCTGATGGTGTCAGGCAGCAGCCGCCCTGGCCCCTGCCTCGCCTTGCCTTGCCCGTGGCAATGGCACCCCCACCTTGCTCCCGCCTCACCCTGCAGGATGAGCCTCCTGCCCGCCACCCCACCCACCAGAGACCCCCTGGATCTCCCCCAACCCTGCCCGGCACCCAGAGGCATCCCCCCCATGAGCAACATCGTGGTGGCCATGCCCACCACAGCCACACTCACCCAGTCTGCCATGATCACTTCAGTAATGCCCACCCAGTGGGCCATGCCCCTCCCCCCCAAGGGCACCACAATGCTGATTTGGCCCTGGCACTTTGTGATAAATAAGTGGGTTTTGGGTTGCGATTTGAGCACTCAGTCTCTAAAAGGTTCGCCATCACTGGTCTATCACTATGGAGAACCAAAATGTTGCCATCAGTACTGGGAGTACAGTTCATGGTGATATCATTCCCTTTTAAGCTGGACATGTCTAGATATAATGGATGTTCTACTGGCACCTTTGTCCTCCGCAAATTGGTATGCTACACTGCTTTCTTAAAATTCATATTTAGATTTTAATCTTTCCAATATAGTTTATATTTGTGGCTTCACTATGTACTCCACTGATGTAATAAATATACTTACATTCTGGAATATTCCAGCAACTGATGATGGAAATCCTTGTCAAGTGAAAGAATGTTAAAAGCAAGTATTTATACAGACCCTTTCCAAACCAACAAATCTGTTTTGATACCATAATGATTGCAATGACTATTAATTGAAAGTACACTGTTACAAATCCCCCCGTATATAAATTTTACCCGAATCCCAAGAAATTAACATAAATGTTGAAAGTTGTTTAAAGGAAAGGCATAATATAAACAAAATAATTCACTCTTAAAAATCCTGCAGGTTTGAAAGGAGGAATATGATTAAATAATCCCAATTGAACTTAATTGGAGTGCACCCCATACTGGAGAACCAAATGCTAAAATTGTTCATGAAATTATACAAGACTGAGCAGTTTCCAACATTATCTTTTGTTTAAGAAATAAGTGAGTCAAGGATAATATAGAGTCTGCGTCTGGAATCTTGTTCTTAATGTTAATGTTAATTTTAATGTTCTCTATATCTGGCATAAACAGGTAGCTGAATGGGGATGGTGCATAGTTATGGATTGAACCACCAGTGCTACATTATGCATACTGAGATGCCATTCATGAATGTGCCCCTTTTTAAATGAATCCTTGCAATCAAAAAGCCAGCACATCAGGGAAAAAGATTTGACTAGTATGTTATCTTGCCATGCTAGTGATATTTGATGAGAATTCATCTTGGGAGAAAATATTCAAAACTTGCTAATGAATTAGACCTGCTTGCATAGAGTTCCATTTACAGTATGGTATTTATGTAGCCTCTAGATCTAGGCAACCCTATTATCATACCCCAAAATATTAAAGCTTTGCACATATTTGAAATGAATGACTGCTAAATGCCTGCTCTGCCAGCCAGTCTCCTCTCTTTCACAGCAAAGAAATTTACCTTAAGACAGGATAAAGCAGTGATGGTGAACCTTTTAGAGACCAAGTGCCCAAACTGCAACCCAAAACCCACTTATTTATTGCCGGATGCCAGGTGGGCGTGGCCCACTTGGTGGGTGTGACTGTAGTGGTCATGGCAGACGGTGGGTGTGGCCAAGGTGGGCATGGTCACCTCGATGTTGCTCGTGGGGAGGGACACCTATGGGGGCTGGGCAGGGTTGGGGGAGATCCAGGGGGTCTCTGGCAGGTGGGGTGGTAGGCAGGAGGCTCATCCTGCGGGGTGAGGCAAGGCAAGGTGAGGCAGGGCAGGGGTGCCATTGCCGCAGGGCAAGGCGGGGCAGGGGCCAGGGCGGCTGCTGCCTGACACCATCGGCCCCCACATAGAGGCCAGTGAGCACATGGGGGCCAATGGTGTCCGTCAGCAGCCACAGCCTGCCGGCACCTTGACTGGCACACTCTGGGGCTCTGCAGCCTGCCGCCAGCAGTTCAGAGAAGCATAGATGCAGTGGGTCGTGCCTGGGAAAAGGAGAGCATGCGAGGCCAGGAGGGATGGGACAGGGGGGAGGGAAACCAGCCATGCTGGGATGCATCCGGCCATGTGGGGCCTCGGTGAGTTAGCGGGCGGCTGGTTGAAGAGGGACGGTTGCCATCTCCGGGGCATGGCGCGCATGCCCACAGAGAGGGCTCTGAGTGCCGCCTCTGGCACGCGTACCATAGGTTCACCACCGCTGGGATAAAGGAAAGCTAGAAGCAGTTCCAAACTTAATCTACTTCATGAACATTCATAGAGAGATGCTCATCTACCTAAGGACTACAACATTTTTGCTCATTTTCCCTTACCAGCACATTTAGTTAGCCCCTTATCTGAGTAAGTGCATTGTCTGTAAAGGAACAGAGGGACTTTTACAGAATCAATGGGCAGTTAGTTAGAGGGAACTTCATGGATACTATGGCCCAAATCATTGCCTGGAGCAGAATATTAACAGCTGGCTAGCCTTTCCCTCAAGGTCTCCAACGAGGGGACAATTATGGGACACTTTTCAAATAAGTATTGTGTGTGAAAATGGCAAGATAGTTACAGAAGAGAAAGAACTCAACACCTGCTGAATTTGCATGTACAAGAGATTAAAACAGATGCTGTTTTGTACTAGAAGCATAAGAACAAATGTTTGTAAGCACATTACTTGGAATATATTTGCTTAAGGGAATTCAGTGTTACCAATATTGTCTGCAGTAACTTTAATGTATTGCAAGAAAATGGAATTCAGTTGGATCTCTGCTATGAAAGAAATTTCATTTAGCTAATATATTGGAAAGGATGCTAATTAAAGTGATTCTTGGGCTCCTGTAAACTAGGAACCATATTTTGTTAACTGAGAAAATTTAGGAAGGATAACATACAAATTATATGAGTTAAGGCCTTTGGCTAATCAGAGAGCCTTACTTCAGAAAACCGAGATTGCATTTAGTACAAATTAAAACTTTAGGGAGCATATATGAATATATATGAATGTGCTGTAAGTCAGTTGTGATGTTTGCTTCTGCTTTATCAAACAGAATTATATTACAAATATTTTTTGACTTTATCTTGAATTTTTCCCTCACAAAATCTCTTTGAATGGAACTATACATTTGCTGAAAACAGAAGATAGGGGAAAACAAACAATAGTGTGGGAGATACAGATCTTGCTGGATGCTGCTTTTGAAGATTACGTTGCTGAAGGACTGGGAAAGGGTATATTCCTCTTACTCACCTGCTAAATTTTAATTCTTTGGTTAAATTCTAAAAGAGTTTCTTTCTTTTCCTTCTCTGCTTATGTGTCCTCTCCTCATTTCCCTTCCCTGTTACTTCATCTCTCCAGCTTCCCTCCCTCCCCTTTCTTTTGCTGTAGATAGAAGGAGGGATATGTATATGTGTGTGTACACTTGTATGTTTCTACATAAGAGAATTGTTTGTGTATGAGAGATGGTATGCATGTTATAAATGGTAACCCAGTTTTGGGTAACTCAGTTTCTTCTGGGTAAGGAGAGGTCAAGAGATTCCTTGCAGCATAGTTGTGAAATGTGATAATACCAAGCATATGATGGATAAAATCACCTGGATACACTTAGAATTGGACTCCACCTATATTGTGCTGTAGAAGTGAATAGAATCCATTCTTATATGATTATGTGGCAAAATTCAGTTTAGTTAGTTCTAAGGAAGTGGATAATGTCCTTGGGATGTTAGTTCTGCCACCAATGTGTTAGATTGATGTTAGAACCAGTCCCTCCTAGTTAATTGTGGCTTCTTGGGAGGTGATATATGGTGAGTTCAAGAGGTGGTAAATGCCATTTTGCAGGAAGGAATAGTTCCACCTTCCTTGAAGAGTAATGGATGTCCTCTCCTCAAGACCTTGTTGCTGGACTCAACATTCCTGGATAATTTTCATCCAGCACCAATCCTCTCTTTTGCAGCAAGGTTGATAAGATGTTAGATCTACAGGTCTGGCCATCAGGAGAAAGCAGATTATGTAGATCTGTAGCAGGTAGGTTTCAGGCAAGAATGTAGGACTGTGATAGTATTGATTGCACTTATCAATAAGTGCAATCAATACTATCTCAGTCCTACATTCTTGCCTGAAACCTCTTGAGATGTTCAGGACAGGAATAGTGTAGCCATCCTGATTCTTTTTAATCTTTCAGTAGCTTTTAAAACTGTTGACCATGGTGTTTTTCTGGTCTGGTTGAGGGGATTAGAAATGGAGTGCAATATTTTTTCAGTGGCTCTTCTCTTTCCAGTAAGTGCTGGCAATGAAGAGAGATGCAGCCCTAGGGACCTACTTTGAGTGTGCCACAGGGCTTGACTTTCTCCTCACTCCTATTTAAACCACATGAATCTACTGAATAATTCAGTTATTGGCATGGGGTTGCTGCTATTTATTGATGAAATGACTTCTCAGTAGTGCCATGGAAGGTGATGAATATTTGCTGATGTTTTGCTAGCCAGGCACCTAGTGATATTTGTGTATTATGTAATTATACAAGTGATGCAAATCGATGCAATGACTAAAAACATCCATTATGTAATCATGTAAATGATATAACTTGACCTAACTTATGTCAATTATGTGAATTCAGACTTATTTATTTATGCAATTTATCTGCCACTTCACTTCTCCTGGATTTGAAATTGCTTAGAGAAATTAAAAAAGAAATAAGAATAAGCATACATTTTGAAACTTCAAAATATCAAATAATAAGACTTTGATACCCACGCACATGCACAAAGACATACACATAGTCGCCAATGACTCTTTAGTCAGTCTACAAAGGCATTGATTGAGATTGGTGGCTATAGAAATTGAATGAATAAATAAAATGAAAATCAATTCTAGAAAAGCCAGAATTTGCAAGCTTCTGGGAGACATGAGAATAGAAGCCATCCTTGCCTTGGGGCCCAACATTTCCACAGGAAATGGACTGCTACCAAGACATTCTGCTGTTGGATCTCCTTCCATCATATCTCCTAATAATTGGGGATCATTATTAGGGGACTAGACAACCCTGTGACCTGTTGGCTCATGCTTTCAGAGCTATTTCTTTTCCAGATTCCTCAATGCCTTCAACAATGGCAGAACTTAAAATATATTGTCTTCACTGGAAAATTTGGTATACCTTCAGAGAGATACCTGCATTGAAAAGAGCTCATCTTGAACATTAGCAAAGGAAATATTTTATGACATTTTCCATTACTTTATATAGTAACATGTTTTATGATCAAGCTTATGTCATAAACTATTTTACGAAATTAGCCAGATTTCAGTTCTACAGGAGTCATGGGTCCCAGATTTTGGATGCATTCTGTAAGTTACCCCATGTGAAATATCTTGGTTCAAAAATTGTTATCCTATGATACACCATTTCATGAGACCTTTAGTAGTATATAGATATATTTAATGGACATTTAGATTTAATGGAACCCTTTGCCCCAAAAGGCCCATTAAATAAATGTTCTACTGTAATACAGAATCAGGAATATTTCTCTCTCTCTCTCTCTCTCTCTCTCTCTCTCTCTCTCTCTCTCTCTCTCTCTCTCTCTCTCTCTCTCTCTCTCTCTCTCTCCCTCCCTCCCTCCCTCCCTCCCTCCCTCTCTCTCTCTCTCTTTCTTTCTCTCCCTCTCTCCCTCCCTCTGCCTAATTATACCTGTCTCCTGATGACATGATCATGGATATCCTTGTAACCATTTTTACAATGGCAGAACTTTTCACCTACTACTATGCAACTCCTAGTTATTACTTATGTTCATCTGGCCTAGAAACCTGACTACAACTTGCCCACACAATATAATTTTCACTGCTATTTAAATCACCCAACAGAATAATTTAGCATCCTAATACAGAATATTTATCAGACTGCATACAATTACAATTACAATTAAACGTTCAGCAGGGAAAGCTGGCAAGGAAAGTTGCAAATGGTGATCATGTGACCAAAGGGTACTACAACCATTGCAAGTGCAATCTGATTGGCAAGTGCCCAATTTGCAATCACATGGCTAGAACCTCAAGAACTGGTCATAAGTAACGTTAGAGATTAAAGAGAAAGAAGACTCAGTTTATTTTAAAACATGGGGAAAATTCTATCAATGGTTAACAATACGAGCTAGCGAGAAAGGAATGTGAAACTTAATAGGCTGAATGAGATTTATTGATTAACTATTTTTTTCATGATTATTGCTATTTTTAGTGATTATAAGTGTTTAATACTATATTAACTACTGTTATTTAATATTTGTACCCGGACAATAGTCCGCTTGCTAAAGCATTGAATGACTACTGTACCTATCCTAACTCTATTTCCCAAACCTACCTAATACCCATACCGACCCTACCCCTAACACTAACCCTTTCCTACCCTTATAAAACCTAATAAAATTTAATTAAAAAAAACTACCACTTGTTCAGGGCTGTTGTAACTTTGAACAGTTGCTGGAGGAATGATCGGTAAGGAAGGACTACCCATAGTAATCTTTTATCAGGCCATTTTGAATATCTAGAAAGCCATTCTGCCTTCTGATGAGAACCATATGGCTGTATAGAATCAGGATTAAAGTAACATTATATTAATATTTCACACAGTAGGAGTAAAGCAATAATATTTTCCCTAGGCATACCCATTGTATTTAGTGACTAAGTTAAAACATTTAAATATTTGTTGGAATTATTTATTATAGTCTTTATGTTAACATTTGTAAATAGAGAGTATGTCAGTACAGATGCACAGAAGCATTTTAATCTTTGATTTTGTCACTTGCCACTAAAAGTAGAATTATTTTCCTTGGCAACGTAACTATATTTGTTTTACCTCTTGAAACAATGTTAGTGATGATTGTGCTGCCATAAAAACACTTTTCTCTGATAAAAAATGTCAAGCTTTTCAAATGCTAGAAAAAGAGTGATGTTTAAAAAGAGAGACAAAATCTGTAAGTAAGACATGAGCTTTAGCACTCTGATGTATTTTAGTTTAGAAAAGGCTGAGTTTACCCTTCCCTTTTTTATTTCGGTTGCATTGAATTTGAATTATTTCAGCCTAATGGTGCAGGGCTGTGTGTGATAGTCTCCTTTTCATACAGAAAGTAGAAAATACTATAGAGCAGCAGCCCCCAGTCTTTTGGGCACCAGGGACTGGGTCCATGAAGAGAGGTTTTTCCATGAACCGGAAGGGACGTGAATTTGTGTGTTGCCTGCATCCCGTGGATGGGGCTTTGCTTGTTTGTGCGGCCCAGTTTCTGGCATGTTGTGGACCGCTGCTGGTCCACAAACCAAGGATTGGGGACCTCTGCCATAGAGTCTTATTTTAGCAGATAAAGTAGTCTGTGGAAGAGGCCATTTTCTCTTATTCTAATAGTAAAAGTACTCCAGGAAAAGAGGCAAGTGAAGCAACTGATTGAAGGGAGACAAAGCAAGAGAGTAGGAGATGGACTCAGCTTCCCTCTTCATTGTCTTCCTTATATGCAGTGCTTTTTTTCTAAAAAAAAAAAAAAGGTGCCGTAACTCACACACGTCATACAACCTGCCTTGCCTACCCTACAAGGTTCCAACCAAAAAAGGTGCCGGAACTCCGTTCTGGGCGTTCTATGAGAAAAAAAAGCCCTGCTTATATGAATATGGGATATGGTGGTGCAAGCAATTCTCCTCTCCATATTATACAATTTCTGCACCATCTCTTCCTCAGGATATCTGCACATCCCTCCAGGTTAGATAAGGTGGATTGCCACCTGGTCCCTTCCCTTATCAGAAGTGTGCTCTCTTTCTTTTATTTTGCTACCACCACTATGGCGCTCTCTTTTTTTTTTTTGTATTTAAATTTTATTATTTTTCATATAACAAACAAAAACATAAATCTTTTATCACAATATCAACCAAAGAGAATAATACTAAACAAAACATTCACAGACGTGTCCGGTGTACCCCTCCCGCACCACCCTCTTCCACTTACCACTCCTTCCTCCTCACATTCTACCACCACTCCTCCTTCCTCCCTCTTTCCTCCTTCCCTTCCACACTCAACCACCTGCCCTGTGCAGTTGGGGTATCACCGGACACCTCCTTAAAAAATCATACATATAAATCTATAATACAAACCTACCCTTTTCCCCCTCCCCCCAGGACTTCCCAAAGCTAATCTAGGAAATAAACGCAGAATAATCCAAATCTATTCAAAACTACTCCCTATTACTACACACTAGTATAAACTTGCTATGACTCTAAGATAACATTAAAATACATACAAAATTTTTAGTATACATCTTTTGTTAATCAAAAGCTACATAATAATTTTTCAATTCATACTTTCTCTGAATATAATCTATCCATCTTCTCCACATTGAGATAACTTTTTCCTGAGAATGATCCTTCAGGTACGTGGATATTTTTGCCATCTCTGCAAAATGTGATACTTTCTGTCTCCAATCATCCATGGTTGGTAATATCTTTTTTTTCCAATTTTGAGCAACTAATGTCCTTGCTGCTGTTATACAATACAATATCAGTTTCATTTCTTTTTGATCCAAATTGTCCATGATACCCAATAAAAATAACTGCGGTGTAAATTTTATCTTTTTCTTAAAAATCTGTTGAATATTCCACCAAATCTTAATCCAAAAGGCTTTAACATCCCTACATGTCCACCAAATATGATAATAAGTAGCATCCATACTACCACATCTCCAACATTTTGGTTGCA
>NW_015388640.1:189734-215816 GCF_001527695.2 Protobothrops mucrosquamatus | reverse complement strand
ATTCTTGAATATTTTGAGCCCATTTAATCATACAATCTTTAACCAATTCTGCTTCCGAATCAAATTCTATCAAAACACTATATATTTTCCTAATATGGGCTCTACTTTGATCTTTAATCTGTTTTATCAAGTTCACATCTTCTACCATTAAACCCAATTTTTGATCTATATGCCATCTCTCAACCATAACAAGAGAGCTACGGTGCTCTCTTGTTATTCCTAGAAACTGGCTTCTAAGCATGTGGCTTCTTCCATTGCTGTGGGTGGGAGGAACGGAAACACATAGAGAGAGGTTTATTTTTTAAAACATCATATTTTTCCCCCAGATGACCTTGATAAAGATAAGCTATTTCAAGGCACACGAGAATTAGGCCAGCCTTTTCTTATTATGAAAGTAGCTACATCATTGTTCACAAACCTGCTAGAAGGGATTGATTAAATGATGCATAAGGTTTTGGGTTCTCTGTGGTTGATAAGTTTACAGTATTTGGCTTCTTTTATACTTGACAGCCCAATGGACTAACCGAAAAGTATTATGAATTTTGATTTCTGACATTTATAAAAAATTCCATTTCCCTTTTATTAAAGCAAGAATTGAACAGAAATATTATAGTGCTGAACATTTGAATTTGGTGTTCCCATATCTACAAATAACATTTACATTAAATATAGATCTCACTTAAATTTTATATTGCCTTTGAGAAATGTCAGAAGTTCTAAACAAGAGCGGCCAATTTCATTTAAAGTCTCATTTGTAGTTGCTTTTATTCCTTATATGAAGCCTTATATTGAAAGGTCATAAGCAGCATATGTTATAGGTGTGTGATGTACATGAATCTTGTACCTGACAAGATGGCAAAAGAGCAGCACAAATATCCAACTTTTATTTTTATTTTTAGAATTGGATTTAAATTATCTAGTATTATAAATACAATCCATTACCTATCTCTGAACTCTTGCCACAATCTTTGCTGTAGAATGCAATGGATATTGTACTTGGATTGAGCATTGTTGCTAAAGGCACAAATTGTGGTATATGGAGCTGCTTCACAAACAACCTGAAAGTTTCAGTTTGCTTAAACAAGGATACATGGCTGCTAACCAAGACTGGAGAATTCCATTAAATATGGCTGTGCAGAACTTTGATGAACTGATACAATTTGAAAGTGATTTTTTTTAAAAAATATTCTTACTAAGGCAAGTTGGTGAGGTGATGCAGCATGTTCATCAATTGGATTGGAACAGGCACGCCACTTTCTTTGTCCCCTGGTCAGGTGTACCCTTTCAGTGATGTTCTGCTGAAGTGTAAAAGTCATTGCTCACACTGAAATAGCAGATTGGGATGGATTGACCCAGAACCAACGCTTTGCATGCCAGACTGTAGTGCTTCTCATATTTAGGAGCAAAAGGCTGGGATAAATTGTGCCTGCTTTGCATAGCACTGTCAGTTATTTTACCCCACTGCTTTGTCATTTGGTTTGGGGCTTACGTTTATGTAGGAGCAAAAAAAGTGACATAAAAGCAGGGAAATAGCATGACCTTTAGTGGAGGAGTAATCTTGAACAATCTTAATTTATTAGTAACCGTTTTGTATTTCTTCATATATTTGAAAATATGTATAGTTTATTTTAAATTTTGCTAGCTATCCATTCTGACAAATCTATATCCATTGATTTGTTAATCACTGTGCATTCTACTGTGCTATATTTGTATTTATGAAATGAATCATCACCAGATTTCTGGTTCATTGTCCTTCTCTTACTCCACTGCAAACTCTAAATTTAGCTCTAGCGGTAAAATAGACAATTACTCATTGGATAGAACCACAGTTTCTATTTATGATTCTGACATTTGTGTGTATGTGAGAGGTGAAAATAAAAGGTCAGCGATGGATTCTAGTTTTATTAGTTAATCATCTAGACAATGTTCATATTTTAATTCAAATTTAAGATGTGAAACACTTCAGAACTTCACTACTGAATTCTTCTTAATTAAGGAGTTTCAGAAAGAAAATCTTGGTCATACTAATTATTAACCAGAGGCAAAGTTCTTTATAATATCAACAACTATTTTGTTATCTCGAAGAATATACAAATGGTGAGATATTTATTTTACTCAACAACCAAATAGGATATAAACATTCTTCTTTGGTGCATGGTTATCGTTAGAATTAATCCATTTCCTAGATTATATTGTTTCAACTACTGTTATTTCCATTTGTCATTCTGACATCACTTAGAAATGAGAAGGAATATATAATAATCATGTCATTATATAGAATCACCTGTGTAATTTTATAAATATAGTTATGTTCCTACCAATAAAGGATGATCCATGAATGTAATTGATACAGATGCAGATCAGAATATAAATGTAACTTCTAAAGTTTATATGCATATGAATTAAGAAACTATTCATGTATTGTAAGCATTTTAAATTTAATATATGAATCAATACATTTTTCTACTATGAATGGGGATGTAGATTCCTCTTCAAGGCTTTTATTGCATATAGTCTGATACATCTGTGACATAGAGATATGGCTTTTTAAAAAGAGACTTTATAGATCTTTTAAAATATTTTTATAATGGTTTGTCACATAATCAGCCATATATTTAGACTGGATTTGGTATTTTTATCCACCTATCAACTCCTTCCCAAGGACCTGGGATAGGCAGATGTAGATGTTTGATGGTGTTATAGGTATTGTCGCAGGAGGTAAGCTGTCTGAATAAAACTGTCTTTTGCAATTGACTGATGGTGATTTTGTCAATGCCGATGGTATTCTAGTGGTGATCCAGTTACTTTGGGATTGCATCCAAGGCATCTACGGTATTACTATTGGTACTGCCTTTGCTTTTTTTGTTTTGTTTTGTTACAGTTGCTCTATTTCTATTTGCAGGTCTTTGTTGTTGTTTTTAAATCTTCTTCACTTCTTTCTTTTCTATTCTGCTGTCTCCAGGTACTCCCACATCCACTATACAGACTTTTTTTTTGTCTTTCTTATTGACAATTTTTAAGTCTGGCATGTTATTGCACATGCCTATCAGTGTGAATTCTAAAGTCCCAGAGTATTTTAGCTTCTTCATCTTCTATTACTTTCTTTATTTTATGGTCCCATCAGTTCTTGCTTGCAGGCAAATAATGTTTCTTGCAGATCTTCCAATGCACTGTTGCTACTTTGTCATGCTGTTGTTTGTAGTCACTCTGTGCACTCTTCTTGCAGCAACTAACCAGATGATCCACTGTTTCTTCAGCTTCTTTGTAAAAGCAGCACTTGCTGTCTGTTGCTGTATTCTCAATTTTGGCTTTCTATGCATTTGTTCTTATCTTGTGCAGCCAGAATTAGCCCCTCTGTCTCTTTCTTCAATTTTCCTGCTCTTAGCCATTGCCAGGCTTTGTTATAATCAGCTTTGTCTGCTGTTTTTTTTAATGTACTGGCCATGTAGTACGTTATCTTTCCATGTCTCTTTTCTGTTCTTTATTTGGTCTTGTAGGCCAGTTCAGTACTCAGTAAACCTATATACTAGCTTCACTGGATCTTCTTTACTGTACTTCAGATGCCAGTCCAGTTGCCTGTTGAAAAAGCACTTTTGAGACTTCAGATATTCTTCCAACACCTTTATTATTCTGTTTATTATTCTAGTGTAAATAAATCTATATTCATTTACAGGTAAGTTATTATTTTAGTAGTATTTAAAGATTTTTTTGTTCATCCTGAAATTTTTAAAATATCTATATTGAGGAGAATTTGGAAGTATTACATTCTCAGAAGGGATTTGTATTGTATTGTATTGTATTGTGTTCTATTGTATTCTATTGTATTGTGTTGTATTACATATTTCATATCGTAATCTGATAATGCTGAGGTTGAGAAACACTACTTTAGTGTGTAACTAACCTTGAAGATAGACTAATGAAATATTTTTTGCAGTAATTGTTCTTGTTCCCTTGAGGAATTTGCATTTTCTTGTTCCCTTGAGGAATTTGCATTTTCTTTTATCTGTAAATGGCATTCAATTTAAAATAGTTTTCAATCCAGACATTGCAATATGTACTTGTAATATAACTTCCTTCAGTTAGGATATAATCAATTTAGGTTTGAGTTTGCATACTTTGCTAATCTATGGTCTGCTTAATCAGATTTGTTGAATAAACCACAACTGATGGGATTTGTACAACATACTAATGAACTGTTTTATCAACAAAATAGTTATACACACTTTATTTAAAATATTGATTTTATCCAACTCAGCATCACAACAAATGATTTAAAATCCAATTATTATATTATTGTATCTTTCACTTACAGTCAGTTTTATAGTTACAATTATATTTTCAATATTTGAACACAAATCTGTCAACTTCAATTTAGAGAGTGTCTATAAATCACAAGCTGCTTGCTTCAAGCTTTAAGAAAGTGAAATGATGAAGGACATGAATAACAAGCACCCACTGTATAATTCTTCCTAATTATTCAATATCTAACTCAGGTCTTATGTTTCAGTGGACATTCCTGCTTCTTCAGCCACCAGATTTTAAATATGTAATAGTTCTAAGAATTACTGCTAGAATAAAATGGAAAAAAATGCTAGCCTAAAAAAATCAAAGAGAAAAAAATGTGATATAAAATACAGCAGTTTAAATTGCCCAGATATTTTATCCGTAAGCAGTACAGGTAGTCCTTGACTTACAACTATAATTAACCCCACAATTTTGGTCATAAGTTGTGATGATCATAAACTGGGTCACCACATGATTGTGCCCAATTTATGACCTTTTCTGTGACAGTTAAGGGAACGTCATGGTTATTAAGCAAACACATTGTTCATATGGGGAATTTTTTTTTAGAAACGGGAAATAAGGACAGGTTTCTGCAGCCACTTGACCACAGAATGCTACAAATGATTGTAAATGTGAGCCGGTTGCCCAAAATGCAGTCATGTGACTTCCAGTCACAAGATCTTTTAGAACTTTCCACAATTCTATACTATTTATTGTGCTGAATTTGAAATGGCTACTGTTTGAACTATTGTGTGCTGCAAAATGCAGTGTTTATGACAACAACACCTTATTGTCAAGGTATCATTAACATGCTAATGAATCCTGTCCACTAGAGCTTATTAATTGCTAATGTATTTTTAAGACCTGATTAGCCAGAGCCTTAGGGTGCAAAGTTCCATTAACATGCTAATGTTTCTTGCCATTTCCTGGTGTTGAGCTAGTAAATGTTCTTATTAGTAAATGAAAGGTGATTTTTCCACTGTGCTAAAGCTATTAGCATTCAGGAAAGTAATGATATGCCAGCTGCCACTCAAAAATTCTATCATTCATCAACTTAGCACAAAAGGCTTTCAACAGATGTTCCTGAATCAGGAAAACATAACTTTATTGTTTTCATAGGTTCCATTTCTGATTAAATCAGTTGGCCATTTTTATCTATGAATTATCATTAGCTTCAAACTCCTTCTCTACCTTCAAAGGGAGTAACCTAAAATTGATCATCGTACAGTACTACAAATTGCAACTATGGACATCTGAGGCAATCCTAGCATTTTACTTTTATGCAAATTGCTTCACTACAATTGGATTTAGAATAGTAGTAGCATAGAGTTGGAAATGGAGAGGGGTTTATAGGACTTATAGCCAGGAGTGGGATTCAAATATTCTCTGTGTGGATGCCGCTTCTGGAAGTCCATTCTGGGCCTGGGCAACAAAAAACTTAGCTACCAGTTCTGCCGAAGTGGTGCGAACTGGCTGAATCCCACCATTGCATATAGCCCACCTGTTGATATAGAAAATCAAGAGCCAAAGTACCCCCATTACTTGGCTGTGCCATGATCTGGTCTTAGGAACCCTCATTGTACTATTGAAAGAAAAATCAGGTCCAGTTCCAAACTGGGAATAAAAAATGGAGGCTGACTGCTTAGAAAAGAAGGTGCTTGTTTATTAATGAACAGAACCAGCAACGGCATGCAGTTCTGGGACAGTTGACAAATTGATTTGATGAGTACAAGGAATTTTATACAGTTTTACAGCATTTTGTAATTTGGAGGCTTGCTTTGTGTGCTTTTATTATTAGATTTGCTTAGTTTGTTTCTCAAAGACTAGCAATGGGTCTAAAATACTGACTTCCTTGGGTTTTAATCCTGTCAAACAAATGCAATTAATTTTACTCCCTTATCTTTAGTCTGTCTACTACCTTCATTGAGCTCTCTTTGTGAATCAACAAGCCTGATTCAATGTTTCTGCTTTTTTGCAAGAGCCAGGGGTTTCATGAGTGAAACATTGTTTTTGTATTTCTTTACCTGAGTTTTATTTTTGTAATTTTGGGGGCATAGTAAAAAGGATTGGGGCGGGGAAAATGCATTCTTATCACAGTGCTAGGAAAAAAAGAGCAGGAGAAGGCAATGTAGAAAGAGTCTCTGAGTTGCCAGTCCACAGCAATGATGCCAAGCTAATATTCAGCCCCAAAGTATCTTATTGGAACCAGCAGATTCAGACCCAGAATCCTACACCCAGAATACCAGACATGGACTAATTGCCAAAAGTTATGAAGGGGACAGATTCTTGCTGAATGTTAGGAAAAACTTCCAAACTACAAAAGCACAATTATTCACAGAGTTGGTCATCAATTGGGAAATACAAAAAGGTTTCTTCAAACTTTGTAATGATTGTATCAGTTGTTTCTATTCTATGTCTCCAACTTCTGTCCTTGGTGTGCTTTTAATTATTGCTACTTGAAATGCTGGAAGTATAAATATATAAATGGAGCACCATTCCTTCAACATACAATTACCTTAGTAAGGAATACTAGACAGCATGTGTCAGCCCTTTGAGATTTTTCAGACAAGAAGCACAAATAATGCATACTAACACTATCTTTATTATAAGGTTACAGTAACAGAATTTTACAAGTCTAAAAGGACTTCCCCCCCTTCTTCACTTTTACTTCAAAAAACTATGGAGGGTTTATTTTGAGTTGCCTCTTATTGCTTCCTTTCCTTCTGTGAGTTGAGATGCCTCTTGTATGAAGACTGACTAGGCTTCAGCTCTTCCTCCTGACTCCCATGGTGATTCCCACAGACTGCTACACATGTCATGGAACCTGGCAATTTGTAACCTAGTCAGCTTCTTTTAAATCCTCAAATGATAAAGAAGGCTTAGTGATGTCCTTACCCTTTCCTTAGATTACTCTGGAGCTGAATGTCTCCTTAGTTATTGCTTGCTTAGCTACTCCTTCCACAAGCTAGTCTATAGCAAGTGGCAACATCTAGGTGGCTGATTAGGAAAAATTAAATAGGGTCAATCTGGTTAATAATGGGAAAGAAACAGGAAATCCAAATTTGGGAGTTAGACTGGGAAGTGGAAAAAAATCCTGGAAAATCATAAAGGGAAATTATTTCTGTATTGTTGCAAGAAAATTTATTCAGAAACGTGCATGTATTTACCAGGAGTTCAGCTTCAGTCAAACTGAACTCCTGGTGACTACATCAACACATCTGTATAGTTATAGGCTTTTATCAATTTTTATTATCTTCCTCATTATAGAAACTGACAATAGGCAATAACCTGTGATTTAGGATTACCTTTTTAAAACAAAATACTATCAATGAAAGGGTCTTTTGAGTTTGTTGCACCCTCCTATTGAGCAAATGTGAATTCGACTTCTTTTTCTTGAAAAGAGCTGATTGGAATATTTTCCACCTGAAGCCACAGAGTGCTATGGAAGCTCTTTTTTCATTTAAACTTTTTTTGGGTGCATATTTATTCTGGAAGAGCAAGAAAAGCTTCCAAATTATATCATACCAAGAAACTTTGAGATGGGGTCTATTTTTTAAAATGAAAATTGGTTAATTTGTTCTGAATTATAGCGTTTCCATGGTGACAAAACCCAGGAATTTATGACAAACTCTTCAAACCATCTTTGGTTTATTTAGTGTTTCATGTTCATGTCAGCATCCAGCTGTGACATGGAGGCTGGAATTCTACAACTCATTTAATCATGTTATTTTTAAAGAACAAATAAGTGTTTTATAAAGGTTATTATTGTAATTGTAAAATACAAAGAAAGGGGGGATATTTCTAATAAGGATGGAACTAATAACTCAAAGAGCAGCCCCAATTAAATAGGGTGACAAATTCAAGTTGTTGGTTATTCTACAAATCCTGTATATATTTTGCAATGTTCTGTAAATTTTATGTCTGATTAGTAGTTGTCTGACCAGGTATATAAAGTAATGAAAGACCATAAGTTTGCCAATCAAACAAGATTACTTCTTAATATAGAACAGAAACAAAAGAGGCTGGAATACCAATTAATTTCCAAAAAGAATGCCCCTTTTGTTTGCTGTTATCATTATATTGAATTATATTTTATTAATTTTCATTGATGTAAGGAGTTTCCATAAAAACAGAAAATGGATGTATGATACTTTCCCCAATAGCTGGAAACTGACATGAGAACTGGTATAGATAGCCAACACATTCAGGGATAAAGAACTTTACTCTGTAGTCCATCAAATATATTCACCCTCAGGTGACTTATTTCTCAACCACAATATGTAGAAATATTCAATGCAGTGCTTCTATTTTTTTTTAAAAAAAGATCTTTATATTTGGTTAAAATAGTAAGTGAATGTTCTGGATGATCTTCAAATGAGACTTTCGGTAGGAAGAAATTTTTTTTTCACATTATAAATATGCAATCTGCCTCATTACATTTTTTAGGTCTTGCTAAATGAATGAACGATAACTGTGTATCTAGGCATTCTCCATAACTGAGTTATTTAGAAAAAATAAAAGTGATGCAGTTGTACAGCAAGTGCTGAATTTCTTAAATATTTTTAAACTTAATAAAATTCTCCTCATTCTTGTTTACCCCACCGGCAAAATGTTTGATACTGTTGAAAATAGGTCTTATATTTGCACTGAAGAAAAATCATGTTTCCATTTAAAAAAATATTTTATGCTTATTTATTTCTCTATATATACTACTACAACTTCAGAAACATTCTGATTTGAATGCCTTTGGGTAGAACTGAATGGTGGACATTGTAAAATACACAAATAAATACAAATTATTGGGGCTTATAACAAATAGCTATCTTTGAGTTCAACATGCAAAGATTCCAGTTACATTTTGGGGGTTGGAATGTATTTATTAGATGGCTTTAAAAAGGAATTGGATAAATTGATAGAGAATATATCTATCAATGAAAGCAGCTTTTACTGTTTTCATGTAAATAGAGAAGATTTTTTTTTAAAAAAAATCAGTTTGATAACTGAAACCTGCTGTGTTCTTCTCTTCAAGTCAAAGATGGACGTCCAGAAATAGATTTGACTCTCAGGATGTCTTTCTGGACTGAGAACAAATTGATCCCAACATGTGGTAAGTCAGTTATGTGCATCCATGTCAAGGGCTGCAGAATTGATAAATTGCTATTAGTAGATATGTTAAATATTGTTTATCAGTATTTGCCCACACTTGTTATAGACAATTTCTTCATAATGCATGGTGTGGTTTAAGAGGCATATCCCAAAGGTGCTTTCTTTCACGAAGCAACTGGACTTTCTTGTTTTTCTTTAAGATGTTTTGTTTCTTATCCAAGAAGCTTTTTCAGCTCTGACTGGATGGTGGGGAATGGCAGGATTTATATTCCTTGCAGATAGCTGGTCATTTGCATTCTTTTAGGGAGTCTTTGAAGCCCCTGGAGGCTTATCTGTGTCTTCAGGGTCAACTGAGTAGTGCAAATGTGTGTGGAGCTGCCATAGAACTGTTGAAAGGACTGTGTTGTAAACTGAAGATAGATGATGTCGTATCCCTCCTTCTCTGTTGAGAAAGGGCTGTTCAGTTTTGACATAGATGGCCTCTTTGACCCCTCTTTCAAACCAGCGGTCCTCTCTGTCCAAAATGTGGACTTTGAGAGGGATATTGATGGTTTATTATAGATAATTAGCCACGATAAATAATTTTTTCAAACTGTCACCCTGATTTTAGATATGTAGTAGATGATAAGATAAGATAAGATAAGATAAGATAAGATAAGATAAGATAAGATAAGATAAGATAAGATAAGATAAGATAAGATAACCTTTATTGTCATTTTTATACTGTGGGCACAATGGCACACATCAAAAATGAAATTTAGTTGCCCGTTCTCAAAGTAAAACACATACATGACACACACCTAAATATACTATGAACAACATATGTATAGACCCACATCTCTACATATACGTAGCAAATAAATATTAAATATTATCCATCTTGAATATATAACGGAAGGAGGAAGCTTGAGAGTTCGCAAGGTTAATGCTGTATGGAATGAAACTCTGGCTGAATCTGGATGTTCTGCTTCAGATACCACGAAGCCTCCTCCCAGAAGGTAACAAGGAAAACAGGTCGTGAAGAGGATATGTAGTGTCCCAGATAATCTTACGGACCCTGCTCAAGCAGCGCTTCTGTGCTATGTCCTGGATGGGAGGGAGGGAACTGCCAATGATCTTTTCGGCCATTCTCACCACTCTCTGCACCACCTTCCTGTCTGAAGCAGTGATGCCTCCAAACCAGACTGTGCTGCTGTATGACAGGATGCTCTCGATTGTCCCCCTGTAGAAAGTGGTCAGGACAGGGGAAGGAAGATGTGGTTTTCTCATGCGGCACAGAAAATGCAGGCGCTGCTGTGCCCGCTTCACCAGTTTCTCACTGTTGAGTGATCTAAACCTTGGATATAGGGATACATTTATAGTAATATTGACCAGTCTATTTTTACTAGTTATATAAATATATTTACTAATTGAATATACTTTTATATTCTGTCCTTTCTTTGGATTATACATGGGGAGTATCTTATAGTAATACTTTGGAACTATCTTGGGAGTTTAGTTTTGGCCCAACATTTCAGAATAAGCTCGTGAATAAATGACAACATGAACCTGGGTCTTCCTCAGCCTGAGCTAATTTTCATCACTATATCATTCTGCTTAGAGAGTCAGAATTCTTTGTCATAATTTCAAAGATGCTATTACACGATCAACCATCAACTATAAAGGTAAAGGCAGTCAAGAAATATGCTGCAGATTAGCACTTGATAGAGGAGCCATGAAGATCTTGAAAAATATATTCAAATGTCATGATGTGTCTATGCCTATAAAGGTCAGAATAGTTCAAGCCATGATATTCCCTATGACATTCTATGGAAGTGAAAGTTGGACTTTGAAGAAGCAAAGTAGGAATATGATTAATGTTTTTGAACTTTAATATTGGAAAAGATTCCTGATAATACCAAGGTCAGTCAAGAAAACAAATCAATTTGTCATTGAACAAATCAGCAAACTGAATGGACTCAGTTTCTATGATGATGAGTGTAACACTGGAAAATCTGAAAGACCAGGTTAGTATAATGCTATGTGGAAATTACCTTGGGAAGTAGAGGTGGGGATGGAGGGTAGAGATGCTGTCTACGGAATGATCAAATAAGTATATGTGTGTGGCGGGGAGGTGTCTCCAGCTGCATAATAGGCAGAAAAACAAACTCAGAAACGATTCTCCCTAACTTAGGCTGTAAAAGGAGATGGCAGTAGATTTGTACTTTCAGATCTGTAAGATTCTGTTAATGTAGCCTTACAATAAAATAGAATTAGCTCATCTGGTCTGCTTCCTGTCTGGTAAATCTGAAAAGGCTGACAGGGATAGATTGTCATGGAATCTATATGGTACAACTTGATGGTACATAATTAATCATTCAATCAGTTTCCTTGTCATTTTCCTTTTCACACATGGCAGGCTATCCCTCAACATGTAGCAGTTGCTTAAATAAATAAATAAAAGTTTTTTTTAATAGATGTTTGCACTAAATATCTAATGCTCTTTGGGACCTTTGCTATCAATAGCAGAAACGGACACGTAAATAAAAAAAAAGAAAGCTGTATTGCCTACACAACCTTGCAATCAACATTTTTATGTTATGCCTTTTTTCAGTCTGTTCATCAAAGTGAACAACTGCTATATTGATATGTGTGCATATTTAATTATAGTGCTATTTATATTACATTTCTGGTTCAGGCCCCCGAAAAAGAAGTTTGACTACTGTGCAGCACATAGTTCAGAAGAACAGAAAAATATTCAGATCATAAATTTTATTGGGGGAGGGGAGAATCAATTTCATTTATCACTCTGTACCAGTTGGGATAAAAAGATGACAGACCTCGCACGGAATATCAGCCAAGGTTAAAAATGCAATTTCCAGTTTATTAAACTGCAGAAGGTCATCCTTCAGTAATTGCAAACCTACCATCATAGGTTCTCAGAAGGATACTCTGCACCAGTGCAAAAATCTATCATTTTTTAAGAAAATGAGTACATTTTCTTACTGACTTACTATAGATCACATAGAAAAATGATACACATTTGTCTCTCTTTTTTTAAATACTAGCATTAATTAATGTTCAGTGGTTTTTTTCTTTCTGAATAATGCAGTTGGAGTGTCAAGTGCTTTTATTGAATTTATCTTTATCTAATGGCAAATAAATTCCTCAGTTTTGATCAGTGTTGTTTTTATAATGCTTCTGTACAGTGAAAGTAGATAAAGTTCAAAAAGATGAAATGTGTCAATAAAATTAAAAGGCATGTAACATAATTAAGAAAAATGCTTCACTGTTGCTGTGTGAAAAGATTTAAAGATAAATAATTGATTAGAATCAATCCCTATGTTTATGATGTTGTTTTTCTTTAACTTCCAATATATTTTACTGGATTTATAAAGTTCTTACATTACATTATGGAATATTCTTGATAGAAATTAGGTTATTCAAATAAGCCTCCTTTTGAAAATTTAATGTATATTAGAAAATTTCTTATGCACCATTATTGAGAATGGTGTCTGCTTAACCAAGCAGGGAAATCCTCATCATACACTTCAGGATCACTGCACATTTCTTTTTCTTCATGCAGAACAGACGTGCTCGCCATTAGGATGAACCATCCAACACTGTTATTATTTAAAAACAGACAAACACACAAGTACTATTTGTCAGTTATCAGTGATAGGAATCCCATTATACTTATTTTAAATATAGGAGTTTTGGGGAAAAATCTCAACTACTTTGTCTCGTGAAGATGTGTGATTCTGCCTCTATTTGTAGAGCATCTTCCGGGAATGTATCACCTCCCTCCACAGAATTTCCTTGTGTTTTCTCTGCACTTCTGTGGACACATCGCCACCCAGAAGAAGTTGAAGACCGCTTTACTTCAAAGAGGTGCTTTGGTCAGTTATCAGATGAAATGAAATACCTTGTGGAGAACTGCTCAAACTTACTCAAAAGAGGATTGCAGAATTTAAGAGACAAATCAGGGAGAAGACTTCCTTCCTTGAGATATTATACCTCCCTTATGAGGATGCAGAAGCTGCATAAGAATGTAGTGTGTTCTTGCAGGGCTTCTGGACATCCGGTGTGCTATCTTACTCTCTTTGGAGACTCAAGGCCATGTGTTTTCCAAAGTTTCCAGGCCTTGTGTGACTTGGAGCTGCCTCAGGTAGACATTTTTTTTCTTCTGAGAGACAACAACAAATATAAAAATGTTTACAATTATATAAGTTATGAATTGTTCCTGTTTTGTTCGTGGGTCTGTATGTGAGTGAGGTGGAGATAAAACAGCAGAGTCAAGTTAGGTATTTTATGAACTTTTGACACCTCAGTCCCCAAATTCACCTAGATTTTCACATACTTCTTATTTATTTATTAAATTTATATACCACCCATCTCACTATCGAGGGAGTCCAAAAACAAGATTACTGTTGAGGTGCAAATAACCAGCAGCATTCATTGAGTTCAAAGCACATAAGTGTTTAATATTGCTTACTCAAGTACAATAATCTAGTCAACTAATGGTCAAAGCTAAATTGGTGCTAGATAAGGGTCAATAAAATTCATGGGGGGGAAATAAACCTAGGCCTTAATGACACCACAATGACTCTAAACTGATGATACATTTAACTCTGTCTTCCAGCTCAGCCTTTTTTATCCTACAGTTACCATTCTTAGTGATACTCAAGGTACATGAGCATTTGTGGCAAATAGCAAGGGCATAGTTTTTTGCTTGTAGGTTACAAGTATAACCAAAGACGAATTTTATACCAAGCATGCTTAGTCTATTCCAGTGGTGGCGAACCTATGGCACACGTGCCAGAGGTGGCACACAGAGCCCTCTCTATGGGCACGCGCGCCATGCCCCAGAGATGGCAACCGTCCTCTTCAACCAGCCGTCCACTAACTTGCCGAGGTCCCACATGGTCGGATGCATCCCAGCACCCATGTGCTCGCTGGTCTCTGTGTGCGGGGGCCAATGGTGTCAGGCAGCAGCCACCCCAGCCCCTGCCTCGCCTTGCCCTGCGACAATGGCACCCCCGTCCTGCCTCACCTCACCCCGCAGGATGAGCCTCCTGCCCACCGCCCCACCCACCAAAGACCCCCTGGATCTCCCCAACCTTGCCCGGCCCCCACAGGCGTCCCTCTCCAGGAGCGACATCAAGCTGGCCACGCCCACCCATCTGCCATGACCACCATAGCCATGCCCACCCAGCGGGCCACGCCCACCCGGCACCTGGCGATACATAAGTGGTTTGGGATTGCAGTTTGGGCACTCGGTCTCTAAAAGGTTTGCCATCACTGGTCTATTCTATGCAAGCAACATTCACTACTTTAAAGATTATATATGCTGACATTCGGTTTGCAATTTAATGATACATTCAGGGTAGCTGACATGCTTAGGATATAGTTAGAATATTGCAAACAGAAATAATGCATAAAGTGAATGCCAAGTAATTATTCTTTTTAATGAATACATATATTTTTATTTGCCACTTGAATATATAAGAATTTAAACATCTTTTTCCATCCTTGTGCTCTTTCTTGTTCTATATTTTTCTGATGAACAATTACTTTGACTGGGATGATAAACAACACATATTATAGAGTGGTTAGAAGTGACCAGTGAATTTATTTAGTTTTATGATAGAAAAGAAATGCATTTGTCTCTAAGTGCAAGAGTGAAATTATGTTAGAATTGCTACCCAGGTTCTCCTATTAAATCTGGCAAAATATACTAAATCTTATACAATACACAAACACAGTACAGGATTCTCTCATGGTTTATGTCAGGCATTAGTTTAACACTAACATCGGTGGCTTGCTTTAATTTAATAATCTTATTGTAAATCACAGTAACAAGGCCCATTGTTATAAAGATCAATTCTAAATGGACTATTCATCATTTAAAACTGTATGTAAATTGATAGTAAATAATTTTTTAGTTACCGTATATTTTTAAAGTGCCATCCTATTTTGTTCATTTTTGTTTTAATGCATGGGTTTCATGGTTCTTTTTTTGGAATATATTGTAATATTGAAATCAAAATATCAAGTTTCATATTGCTGTCCATAATATTTCTAAAAATACCCATATTTAATTAAGAGACACCCCTATAACAATTTTATACTTAAAACATCAATAATCTTAATTGTAGTTTTGGACCTCTGCAACAGCTGCTTCAGAGTTTATAAATGTGGCAGATTTTTTCCAACTGAACCTATACTGATATCAAAGGTTTCTGAGCAAATTGGGTATTAAGAAGTCATGGTCCCTTAAAAATGCAAAGAAATCCATGACAGACTGGTTGATCATATAGGAAATGTCATCTTTGTTCTGTGATGGAAGTTTTTCTCCCAGTGGAAAAACAGTATGGTATTTCACTACATTTTCTTTTTAACCTACTGACATACAGAACGGATTGTACTCTTTTCTCTTCCCTCAATAATACTGAAATGGTGATGTGATTAGTGTGCTGTAAATCACTGGGAGTAAGTGGACCTTTTCGGCATATGCAGCAGAATCAGATGTACCCATTTGTCTTGCCTGCACAAAGCAAGAACTGTTCACAGTAGCAGGTCACTGGATTTAAATCATGGAAGACTGGCAGAATTAATGGCACTACTGTTACAAACTATTTGAGATAATATACTCTCATTACTTGAGAATTATACCCTAATAATGCAGAATGTCTATACTCTCACTGCAAGATAATGAAAGGTTTTTCTTGTCCATAGCATGAAAAAAATGTGGAATTTAAAATCCCCCTGTCTATTGGAAATGCTGTGCTAAACTAGGTAGGTTTGCAAATAGTTTTTCATTAAGCTAATTTCTGTCTTTGTTTTTTGTGAGAGGCTTTTGTGTAGAGGGATGCAGTCTACATGGCTTCTAAAAGTGAACCTATTCCACTTTGCAGTTCCAGAGGAAGTGAAACCTATTGCCCTCTTCTCCATGAGGCAGGAACTGAGCCAATTAATGAATGGAGTTAATTGGTGTGAGTTTCCAAGATTGTCAGACATCTATAGCAATAAATTCAGCACAGCCCTTTGTGTGAGAGTCTTTATTCTATGGAAATCCATACAACCAAGCATTGTTCTGTTTTGAAAAGTGCAAATTATTACCCCTGCTTATGTATTTTTGTAGCAAATGAGAGATGTGGGATAATAAATGCTAAAGAGTAAAAAAAAATAGGAAAAGAGAGAAATGTGTTGTAGAAGCAGCAATGAATGTAGAACATGTTCATATTTAAAACTGATCTGGCATTTTGAAACAAAATCTTTTTGTATTTTTTAATTTTTAAAAATATTATTATTTCACCTTCTCTAAAATTGTTTGAATATCTAGGTCAATGGGTGGTCTATGACATTACAAAGACTTTATTTGATTTGATTAGATCAGTGGATCCCAATCTCAGCTCCCAGTGTCCTTGGACTACAGTATGCTTCTTAGGAACCATGCCTAAGACATGAGTGATAGAAACTGTAGCCGAACAATATCAAGGTGCTGCTGACTTAATCTCAGTCTTATCTCCTAGAGATAGAGATAGATAATAGATAGATGATAGCTAGAAAGATGATAGATGATAGATGATAAATAGATAGATAGATAGATGATAGATAAATAGAGAGATAGACTGACAGACAGAAAGATAGATGATAGATAGATAGATAGATAGATAGATAAACAGACAGATAGATAGATAGTAGGTAGGTAGGTAGGTAGGTAGATATGTAAGTAGGTAGGTAGATAGATGATAGCAACAAGGACAGAGAGAGAGACAGAGAGAGATGATAGAGATATCATTCTATTATTGCAGGGAAGGAATATATCTTCCTTTGGAAATTTAGGAAAAGAATATTGCCATGGTTACTAAAACCAAAACAAAATAATAACAACTCTACCACTCTGAATCTAATGTATCTCAGTTGCAGGATATTTGGAGTAGGGCAGGGAAACCTAACCTTTCAAACGTGACTTTTGAAGTCAAGCTGAGGTTTTGAAGCCAGGTTTATTTCATAGAATTATATTTCTGTGATATTTTGCAGTTTAAAAATATCCCAGGATGTTTCTACATATTTCAAAAGGGAATGTGACATTTTAGAAGACACTACATTGTAATTATACCCAGCATCATACTTAAAACCTCCAATAAAATGCCACTTTATCACTGGTCAGGTTAAGAAAATACAATTGCATGAAAAGTGAAGCACTCCTGGGCACATATGATGTTCCAGATTGGAACAAAAATTTGCTATATGTGTGCAATGGCTTTTAACAGGGCTTCTCAGCTTCATTTATTTCTATGACCCTCCTTAGAATTGCTATTAATATATTTAACTGTAGTAATTCTCAATATTTATGCTATTGAAATTAATACAGTATGAGATGTGAAGATTATGACAAATTTACCATATGTATGGAAGTTCAATTGGGTGCCTCCCTCAGAAATTTACTGTGACCTTCTAGAAATATGGCACAATCCCCTGGGAGAAGTACTGATTTATAAATTCAAAGTTGCCTGGTTCAAATTGAGACTACCCTGAATTTAGCAGATTCAAAAATTTGGGCACGTGTTCAGATGAGTTAGCACTACTTCATCTTTACTGTAAACGTCTTCATAAGGCTCCTAAAAACTGACTGACTAATTAGATCTACAATTTGCCTCAAGATGCCAGTTCCACAAATGAACCAATATTCTGATTTTTTTCGAATCTGCCAGATTGTGATTGTTGTTTTGTCTCCTCTGAACCTTCATGCACTCTTCTGAGCAAGTGCCAGGACATTGAAAATAAAAACAATTCACTCCTAGAAACCAAGGAAAGACTATATATATAAAAAACCCTCTAAATGTTTTCAGTTAGGAATTTTATCTGTGAAAAACATTATTAAAAAATTGAAGTCATATAGATGAGACCATCTGGAAGAATAGGAAAAATCTCAGCTACAGCTGTTTGAAAACTGATCAGATCTGCAAAACAGAATCCAAAAATATTTAGCTGACTTTGGAATAGCTGTCCTTGATCTACACTACAGCATTGCTTACACAACAATGGTAGAGTTGTCAGAATGAAACCTTTTCTCTGACCGCCACCAGAAATTTCATAATCTAAAATGTTCAGAATAAAACCTTGATAAACCTGATAAGTTTTACAAAATGCCAGCAAAGCTGGGATCCATGAGATCTCAGGGAGTTTGGTGTTCCTTAGAGCAGGTGCTGCTCTTCCTAAGCCCTTCCAGATGACCTTCTCTAATAGACAGAACCTGCAACATGCTCTTCCATTGGACCTACTGGGGCAGCAGAAACAGTCAGAGAGAGATGGTCCCACAATGTACTAGAAGACCTCCAAGGTCCCTTCCAACTCTGTTATTCTGTATATGCATCCAGTATCCATTCCTGGGGCTGTTTGGGGCTCCCCTGAACACTTGTCCTTTATAGATGATAATTAGGGGTATCTTTGACTCTGGATGACCCAATGTCCAACTTGAGCCACAACAACATAGTTGAATGGAAACTTCTTGCCTCATCATTTAAGATTAAGCTTTTTCAAACTGAGATGTTTCTGACATATTGAATGAAGTTATCTTAGGAACATCTTAGGAAAGCAGCCGTTTGGGAAAACTGACAAATATATATTTAAATAAGTCACTAGTACTCCTTTGCAAGGGCTAGGGTGTTTTGTTTAGGGCTTTAGGGTAAATGTCAGGATGGCAGAACTGAGAAAGATGTGCTTTTCTGAGTAGAGTTAGCAGCATTCATCCTTATTTCTCCCTTCATATATTTATAAATTAAGGAGATCTGAATAGGACACCTTTAAAGGAGAATATTTGTAGCTCAGGGTTGAAATGAGAGACTAATAGCACCGATGATGTTACCTAGTTTGGGTAATGAAATATTTGCAAGAAAACAACCAGGTTCAGAGAGCACCAAGGATATCCCTCGTAGGACACCGTTATCTGGTTTATATATTATGGCTCTCGGTACATCTGTGCAAGTATTGTAATTCTGCATCTACCTATATTTCCTATAGCTGCATAGGTATTTTTTGAGGAATTCTCTGGAGATCCTTACTCCTTTTGTGTAATTGCACAATAGTGTTATTATCAACTGACAAACGTTGATAGAAAAGTCAATACATTTCATTCTTTGAAAAAAATATATTAAGTTTTGCATTATCCAAAAAAAGCACATATCACAGGTTGCATTGATCTAGGAATATTGCTCATATTTGTATCTTATTGACTTGATAACCTACTTACCTACTATATCAATGGCATTTTCAGGAAGGTTATTTGGCCTCTCAGGGGCAGCTTATTCCAGACTGCTGAATTTATGCAAATAGAAGAATTTATATAATTCAAAGTTGTTTAAGGAAAAAAAGGCTGCTAGAAATAAGTACAGGTAGCCCTCGACTTACAATCACAATTAAGACCAAAATTTCCCGTTGCTAAGCCAGACAGTTGTTAAGTGAGTTTTGCCCCACTTTATGCCCTTTCTTGCCACAGTTAAGTGAAACATTGGAGTTGTTAAGTTAGTAACAAAGTTGCTAAGTGAATCCGGCCTCCGCATTGACTTTGCTTGTCAAAAGGTTGCAAAAGGTGATCACATGACCCCGGGACATAATATGAACCAGTTGCCAAGCCTCCAAATTTTGATCACACGACCAAGTGTGAAAAATGGCCACAAGTCACTTTTTTAGTGCCATTGTAACTTCAAACAATCACTAAATGAACAGTTGTAAGTTGAGGACTACCTGTATTGCTTATATATCTCAGCTTCTAACACATTGTTTTTCTGGATCTAATCTGGACAATCAGACGCCTTCTGAGTAGTCAGCTTCATTCTACAGTAATTATTTAGGAAAACTTCTGGTCGGTTAAAATGTTAATTTTGCCAACATGATGTCACACTATTTACAATGGAATTAGGTAAGGTATGCAAAAAGGCAATGAATGCTAATACTCCTACACTGTGCCTCTCCATTAGCTAATTTGCATGAGTTACTGAGTTATAACTAAATCTGTATGACAGCAGTTTTGTTTCATATCCTGAATACAAGTTTGGATATCAGTAAAACATTCATTTTCTTTCTCAGATGATGGTCAGGCATATATTTCACTATTAATGCTGGAAACAGTCAACCTCCAAATTTCATTTTAAATTATTTCTGTGAGGCTGTACAAATGGAAGGCTAAGATTCTGTAATTTTACTACCAGAAAGACACTCCATAACTGCCATTCTGAAAAGCAAGCCAAATATGCCTAAAGCAATTACTGCAGAAATATATTAATATTTTACCCTAACATATTTTAAAATTACATCTTACAATAACTTTAGTTCTCACCTGGAATACTTTGATCTGCCTGTCTCCTCCAACCTGATATAATTAAATGATGATGTTCTTACTGTGTCTCTTATAATAACTGATTGAGGAATACAGAATAACAGAGTTGGAAGGGACCTGCTTAAGCAGAAGACCCTATACCATTCCAAACAAATGGTTGTCCAATCTTGTCTTAAAAACCTCCAGTGATGGAGCACCTGTGACTTCTGGCGACAAGCCATTCCACTGATTGTTCTCATTGGCAGGAAATTTCTCCTTAATTATAGGTTAGATCTATCTTTGTTAAGCTTCCATCTATTACTTCTTATCCTGCCTTCAGTGCTTTGGAGAATAGATCAACCCCCTCATCTCTCTGACAGCCCCTCAAATATTGGAAGACTGCTATCATGTCAGCCCTTTGCAAAACCCATTACTTCCTAACTATTGTCCTGTTCCTTCTTATAGTTTCATAATTTTCTATGAAAGTATACAGAAACCTCCCCCCACCTCATGTATTCCAGATGTGTGGAATATCAACCAACGGATGGGATTCCACCTCTCTGGAAAGTAGTAGGTTCGAATACAGCCTCTATTCTTTCAGGTAAGATCTTATGTCAATGTATCCATCTGCAATGAAGTGTGTTCTTTGACTACTTGTGGTCCTGATGATAGGATGATACTTGCTCTAAAAAACAGTTTAAGGACAAAGGCTTTAACTTGGAAAGCAGAAACCTGAGGGGAGATGCTCTTGGTGTAATTCTGGTGGTGGTGGTACAGTTCATAGTCAAACTATCACAGGACATAATCGTTGAATTGTTGGGTTATGTTTGATAATTAATTATAAATAATTTTAATAGATATGTTAGGTTAAGTCATTATTGAGTCTGGCTGGTCAATCGCTTTTTGGGTGTTGAGATAGTCTTCATGAACGCACAAATGAGTTCAAATAAGACCGTTCATGGAAAGCACCAACAATAAAGCTAAATCTTTGTTTTTGAATTGGATAGTCTTATAAATCCAACAATCAATCAATCTCACATATTTTGAGTACATGATGAAAGGCAAAGATTCATTTAAGAAGATCCTAATGTTGGAAAAATGGAAGGCAATAAAAATGGGACTTGATACTATCATTGTTAAAACAAGTGTGCAATTAGAAGAACTCTAAGAAGCTGTTGCATAATCCTAGTGAAACGAGATCCATCAGATCACAAAGAGCAGGACATGATGGACTGACTAACAATACCAACAATATTGTAGCCTTATTGTTTTTCAGTTCATGACTTCTTTGTGTTTATGTGAAATGATTGAAGTAAAAATACAGGTATCTTTCTTGCTAAAGCAATACTTTGAATGAACTGAAGCAGCTGAGCAAGATTATATTTCTATGTCAGACCATAGAGAGAAACATAAAGTTTGGGATAAAAGCTTGTGTAATCTTCATGCTTTCAAAATTAGTACGCTCATATAGAATTATAAATTCATATATCTCTCGTGTACATAACTGAGTCATAATATACCCTAATAAAAATAGACTTCTAAATAATAACTTCTTAGCATAAAGTTGTATGAAATCCATGCATGTAATAATTCTACTTGCTTTTGCATTGACATCTATGTACAATAACCAAAAAGTGGGACTATCACACAGGATAATTGAATATATACTTTCCTATGTGCAATTAATATGTAATGTTCAAAGTGTCTTACTCTAAGTGATCACTAATACGTATATTTCTTATTTATTGTCTCCAGACAAAACTTACTACTTAGATCTAAATGTTAAGCACTATGTTAAATACAGCTTCCTTCATCTTATTCTGAGCAGTAATCAACTAACTGAGATAAATATTACCATAGGAATTAAATGTTGATTCTTTTCAGAGGTCTAAATCTGAGGAAAAGACACGTGTTTGTGTCTAGTTTGCTTTCGTATATGAAGATAGGTGATTCAGTTTAAAGTATTCTATTGAATTTCCTGTTTTTGGGTGTAATCCAGTGGTTCCTGGAAAGTAACCAGAATTTGGAAAATTCAAAATTGAAGAGTGAACGCAAAAGTTACAGAGGGATTAATTTGTTAAGTATGCTTGGGAAAGCAGAATTCTGATCGATGTGATACATAAGAGAACAGTGAATACAATCTGGAAAGGGCAATGCAGCTTTATATGGGATTGGAATTGTGTGGGCCAGATTTTTCCTCTTCAGGAAGTCACAAAGAAATGGATGAATATAGGGAGGAAAGTTCACTGCGTGTTTGTTGATTTAGAGAAACTATTATAGAGCATTTTCATGATTATAGAACAGCACACATTTGCTGAAGGTGATAACAGTGACATATGATAGAAGTAAATAATGTATGGAATACAGTTTATATTTAGTGAATTGTCCACCTTTCAATATGGAGTAAGACTGGATATATGGCCCCGATTGGCAGTGTAATGTATTTATAAATAAATTTTATAAGGAATATTTGTGATCATATTAAAGCAGTTTTAGATTGCCATGAATGCAATGACAGCATGATGCAATGAAGAGTATATATTGAAAATTAATGTATGGAAAGCAAAAGTAGTGTTTATAATATAGATCTACTAATTTTGCTGTACCTCTTTATGGTAAGCAATTTTATGGGAAGTACAGAAAAAGAATAAGAAATTAAGAAATAGTATTCAAAGAACAATTATTTTGCCCAATCTTTTGTGTTGTTTCTCACAATGGGGCTATCAGCATTAAATAATTAGTATGAGCATTAGGGTATTAGTGCTTGTATTATGATTGTATGACCAATAAATATTATGGCCATACGGTCATAATAAAGGTTTGATTTGATGCATTTTGACCTTAATAGATATGACCAAATAAATAACTACCTGGAATAATTGGCTATAACTAAAATGTAATTACTTCAAACTGCAGTAATAAATCTTTTCTGCAAATGTAGCTTTATTGAAAATTACATTAAACCTATTTTACCTATAAAGGTCTGCTATAAATATTGCCATTATAGAATCATATAGAATTTTTATTTAGTGCAAATGTGTTACAACATGATATCTCTCAATTTCCTCCCTCCCTCCCTCCCTCTCTCCCTCCCTCCCTCCCTCCCTCCCTTCCTTCCTTCCTTCCTTCCTGTATTGAAAGAAAGATTTAGGGAAAAAGTATTCACATAAGATAAGTTTAAAAATTCCAATGTGGTCTATTCCGGAACATGCAATACAAGGAATAGTAAGGGGAGTAAAATTACAAGGTATTGTTTATAAAGATTTACTTATGCTAAGAGGACAGGACTGGCAAATTAAATCATTGGAAGAGTTAAGACAGGATAATGTACTTCAGTCCTGGTTGTTATATTTTCAATTGGCTGAGAGATGGCATGTAGACCAGAAAATGGGTGTAATGGTAGAAGATGTGAACTTGATAAAACAGATTAAAGATCAAAGTAGAGCCCATATTAGGAGAATATATAGTGTTTTGATAGAACTTGATTCGGAAACAGAATTGGTTAAAGATTGTATGATTAAATGGGCTCAAAATATTCAAGAACCAATAAACTTAGAAATTTGGGAAAAAATTTGGGTTAGAAATGTCAAGTTCACCCAAGCACAGAATTTAAGGGAAAATTTTTATAAAATGTTTTATAGATGGCATTTGGACCCTCAAAAATTGTCTTGCATGTATCNTATTCAACAGATTTTCAAGAAAAAGATAAAATTTACACCGCAGTTATTTTTATTGGGTATTATGGACAGTTTGGATCAAAAAGAAATGAAATTGATGTTGTATTGTATAACAGCAGCAAGGATGTTAGTTGCTCAAAATTGGAAAAAAAAGATGTTACCAACCATGGATGATTGGAGACAGAAAGTATCATATTTTGCACAGATGGCAAAAATATCCGCGTACCTGAAGGATCATTCTCAGGAAAAATTTATCTCAATGTGGAGAAGATGGATAGATTATATTCAGAGAAAGTATGAATTGAAAAATTACTATGTAGCTTTTGATTAACAAAAGATGTATATTAAAAATTTTGTATGTATTTTAATGTTTATTTTAGAGTCACAGCAAGTTTATACTAGTGTGTAATAATATGGAGTAGTTATGAATAGATTTGGATATTTTTGTGTTTATTTCCTAGATTAGCTTTGGGAAGTCCAGGGGGGGGGAGGGGGGAAAAGGGTAGGTTTGTATTATAGATTTATATGTATGATTTTTTAAGGAGGTGTCCGGTGATACCCCAACTGCACAGGGCAGGTGGTTGAGTGTGGAAGGGAAGGAGGAAAGAGGGAGGAAGGAGGAGTGGTGGTAGAATGTGAGGAGGAAGGAGTGGCAAGTGGAAGAGGGTGGTGCGGGAGGGGTACACCGGACACGTCTGAGAATGTTTGGTTTAGTTTTATTTTCTTTGGTTGATATTGTGATAAAAGATTCAAGTTTGTGTTTTTTTAAATGAAAATAATAAAAAAATTTAAATACAAGAAAAATTTAGAAAAAAAAAAGGCATTGCACAGAAAGCATTTGGATTGCTCCCTCTTTTTCTCCCCCCCCCCGTTCTTTCCTTCTTCTCAGGATATATTCTGAGAACGTATTTAAATTTTAATATTAATTTTAAAATGGAATTTCTTTATAAAGGTGAAAACAATCATGGACCTACTACAGCTTGAAACTCAACTTATTAATTAAATCTTTTTGGAGGGATGAGAGAACTTACTTTAACCTGTTTTGGAGGGAGATACTTTTTTAAATGCTGGAGGCTCTGGAATCCAGAGCAGGTTGGCTACCAGCGCAACCCTGCCTACCTACCGTCTTGAGGAAAAGCCACAAGCTTGATGGCTCAGATTAAATGTCTATGGAGATTCTCAGTCATCCAGGTATGATTGTCCCAAAGGTGCTTTTTTCAGGAGGCAACTGGACTTTCTTGTTTCTTTTGACTACTCAGAGCTGAAGAAGCTTCTTGGATGAGAAGCGAAACGTCTTCAAAAGAAACAAGAAAATCCAATTGCCTCCTGAAAAAAAGCACCTTTGGGACTCAGATTAAATACAGCTGCAAGGTCAGCTTGCAGCTACTTGGTGCTACTGCAGCACAGATTTAGAGGGAACTTCTGTCCCATGGTGCACCTGCTCGGTCTACAGTAGAGCCAAGCCTTGCTGTTGTAGTTAAACTGAGGTAGGGAACTTGTACAAGACTCCTCGCAAGTGTGAGCCCTGAGTTCTATGATAGCTGATAACTAAAATTATTATTATTTAGTTTTAAAATGCAATACTATGTTTTGTTACCTTTTTAATTTGTTAGGTATTTCTCAACTACATTATAATCTGGTTCAGGCTGGACTAAGGAGTTAAAGTGTTTAATTTAAGTGTTTAAAATCATTGCTGTAAATGTTGCAGTTTTA
>NW_015388640.1:173711-189040 GCF_001527695.2 Protobothrops mucrosquamatus | reverse complement strand
TACCATCATAGGACAGTTGGAATAACATCTAGTTTTAAGGTTGGAATCACCTTAACAGATTATCTATATGGCATGCTTGCTTGTTGCCAAAACAGCTGGCAACTGCCTCTGAATGGCAGAAATGGATATTACCCCCTATTAATCCTCCATGAAAGCAACCCTTAGGACATGTTTTTCTACTCCATATCCAAAATATACTTTTAATGTTATGTGTCCTCAAGTGCTCATGTCCATTTTGTCTATTATGCTTCAGTTTGCTCCAGGCTAACCCAACAGTTCATTGGCTATATCTCAGAGCTTTAGTAATATTCCTTCAACTAAGTTAAAACCTACTACAGCCTCTCACAACTTCCAGAGCTACTTTCATGCCGAATGCTGTAACAGCACAATGATTATACTGTAACACTTATATTGTAAATGGAATGTTGTTGATTCAGAATCAACTGGAACCCAGCAGAAATATTTTTATATTATTATTTAAGATTTAATCTTCAATTCGATTCACAGTCTGGGACTGGTAAAAACTTAACAGTTCAAGTCCTAACCAAGGATCTGAGAGCTATTAATGTAGCGTACTATTACCATTTTATTACCATTATTACTATTACTATTACTATTATTATTATTTCCTACTTTCCTGTGTGCTTCAGCAATACAATGCTTCCTTGTTTTTCCCTTTACCTAAAATAGATTTTATCCCTAACTTACTAAAATAATAGTGAAAAGTTAGTAAAGTTTTAACTTATGTCTACACAATTCAGTGGAAATAAACAACAATCTGAATCCAGCTAAGTGATTTAGCATAGCGATAGATACATTCAGTGCTTTTTTTCTAAAAAAAAAAAGGTGCCGGAACTCACACACGTCATACAACCCACCCTACAAGGTTCCATCCAAAAAAGGTGCCGGAACTCCGTTCTGGGCGTTCTATGAGAAAAAAAGCCCTCGATACATTATATATATATTCACTCTTCATTAAGACTACACTAATGCAGTCATGTAAAATAGCTTTTCTGTAGGGATTGGTAATGACTGAAAAAGGTATTATAGCTTGCAGACTTCTTAGTAGAATTCAATGTTAGTTTTAACCTTTAAGAAGGTTAAGTGGCTTGATATCTAGATGCTTGTAGAACAGTCTTCTCAAGGTAGAACAATCTATCCAGTACTCTATGATTCCTACTGTGGGAAGATTGATGGGGGCAGGTATGGTGTTTCTCAGTATGGGTACCAATCTATGGAATAGCCTTTCACTAGAATTTAGATTGTTGACAAATATGGCTTCATTTAAAAAGGCAGTCAAGACAGAATAACTCCCTAAGGCTTTTGAAAGCTAATGTAGCCTTGTACTGGTGAATGCTATTTAATGGTTGAAGTGACAGTGATAACTGACTTGGCTTTCACTGCATTTTATTGCACTGTTTTTATTGGCATTGCTTTATGTTTTTATAGTTGTAAACTTCCAGAAATCTTTGTATTCTGTCAGTATATAAATGAGATAAATAAAATAAAGTAAAATAAAGTGAGAAAGTAGAATGTAACCTCACATTCTGAACAATCAACTGGCAGGAGTACAGGTTGTTTTACAAGCTTATATCTATGCAGGTGCATCTGTAGCTTATTATGCTTCAGGCTAGTGAGTTATTCATGCCTTACTAGCTTATCTATATCATTAGGAATCCTGGAATCTGTTTATATGTGAGCAAATGTGATTTTAAAATCAAATAATGGCTGACCTTTTTCTAATCATATCACATTTTTATGAGTCAATCCCAAAATATTTTTAAAGTTTTGAATGATTTAGTTAGTTTTAGAACATTCATATTATTTGAAATTTTAAACAATACCAAATGCATAAAATTTGAAGATAATAAGCACTCCCTGTTCCATTAAGTGATATAAGATTTGATTAGTAACTTGTACAATAGTATCCATAAGACAGTCCCATGCTGCTTGATAGTGTGAACTGAGTTTGTGTTAGGAGTAGCCCATTGATTTGATAGACCAGAATGGTTTATCAGCACCATGAGGCTGTCAATTCTACAATGAGCCTAGCTGCAGCCATCTTTCTCTGTCTCATTCTAGGCTTCCACATGCAAAGGAGGGAAGAGGGTTTCACAGATTCTTTGCTAGTCTCAACAATATTCTGTCCCGTGGGAACCAAGGTCATCTCTTATTCCCGGGATTAGGGACAGGGCAATGGTGTTAGAAAGCCCGCCAAACATTTCTATTGGGAAATGTAGTAAAATCCATATTCTTCAGGGTGGGACATTACACTTTGTAACTGGGTAATTTTTAGTGAGAAATTCAGACTTGGTTTCACATTTGACTGTGCCAATACTTAAAAACCAATAAACATGTTCTTTGAGGAATTCACAAGCCTTGGAGTTCTGCTTTATTCGTCTCTGTCCATCAGAACCATGACATTGGCATTTTTCTAAGATGCTCAGTTTACCACAATACTATTCTAAAAATTGGCAGGAATAGGCCTACAAAACTCTTGTACTGTCTAATTTGTAGCTAAATATTTTAGAAATGAATCTAATCATTCCATTAGAAAATATAGGAGCATTCCATCACGGGGCTTTTTTGCCAATAATTATTTCTTTATATCGTACGAAGTAATTATTTTTTTTCTTTATTATTAGTTAAGCAATCTCAATGTATCTCCCTTTTTCTTAAAGTTTACTGAATTTTGCCTCCTACAATTAACTATTTTTTCCTGTACTAGTCTCTCCATATGCATGGCATCTCTGAGCATTACTGAAAAGTGAAATTGAATCAGCCTAGGTTTAATTGCTTGATGCTTGCATTGAAGATATTTTGCATAAATTATTGCTATTTGCAATTGTATGCAAAAGTTTAGGCACTCCTGGTCAAACTATATCCTACAGTGCAATGTTGAATCGACAGAAATGTACCAAACCTTTATGTACAGTAATGCAAAGTTACATATGACATCTTTCTGCAGATTTTCAGCTGAACTGTAATTGAATTGTTCAGTAACCATACAAGAGACTTTTGGGAAAAAAGATTGAAACATTTGAAAAAAAGAATGGGATGGCTATATTATGATTTGGTGCTGTGTAAATTCGGCTAAATATCAGCATTCTGCAAGCTAATTAGAGATTATGATGTATTCAAGAACATAGTATACAAGTATTGGTGGATAGTAGTATTAATCAACAATGATAGCACAGATAAGAATTCTAAACTGACTATTCCTGGAAGGAAATCTCGGGAAAACACTAAGCTGCAAAAATAATTAAAGGGGTAATGGGTTTCATTTTTGTTTGCCTTTGAATCAGTGTTCACTTCTGAATACTGCTTAGACAAGACTTTGCAGTTTTCTTTGCAGGATTTCAAAAGTGATTTGTCATTGCCGCCATCCTAGGGCTGAGAGAGGCTGCCTGGTCCAGGATCACTTAGCTAATTTTGTGGGTGGACTAGAACTCACAGTGTCCTCCTAGTCGTACCTATTTCACCAAATTTGCCTAGTGAAATAAACCATTATAGTTTAAAGTTAAAAAGACCGGGCAACCATTTTTCCATAGTTGGGCAACCATTTGACAGTAGTTGATTCTTCATTCCTCTTTGATGAAGTTCTCATATGGTTGGCAGCAGACACTGACCCACTTTTCATATCATTGGAACAAAACCATTGTAAACCTGTAGATTTGTTGCTAATGTAATTTTGGCCTTAGCAAATATATTACAAGTTTATTTTTACATGACCAGTTTTTAGGCTAAATATCAAGCATACTTTTGGGATCCTAGTGTTGTGGCTAAAACATGGTTGACTTATACAAGCAAATTACTTTGAAGATACAACATCAGTTTGGTAGTGTATTGGGGGGGGCAGTACCTTTTATCATCACACCAATGTTATGCAGAATCTAGGCCATAGGGCATCTAATTGTTCTAATGTTTCCTGTGCTGCAGCATCTAGAGATTGGAGTGTGATATACTGATCTAAAAGCATGGCATTTATATGGTTTGAATAATGATTTAAGGAGCATCTCATAGTTGATACTTCCTACACTTCTTCAGACAGTCAAACATCTAATGGTCACAGAAGCAACTGGATACACTTGATGGCCTCTGTCCTATTCCAACTCTACAGAAGGACTGTACAAAATACAGCTGTACAATTGAATACATTTACAGTGTTCTGGGACTAAAAGAATTGCCATGATTACATGTTGGAGTCTTCTCTAGTCTTCTCATCATTTACGGGAAAAGCTGCCAAAGACATCATCTTAACACTTTGAGGGCAACCATGATGAAATTATCTAGCATATATAGATGTTACATTATGGGAATAAAGATTTTTTTACTGTCTACTCCATCATTAAATTTCTCAAACATGAAAATCTTCTTGCTTTGCCTTGAGTTTAATAACTCCAAAATATCTAATGCTGGAAACCACAAGACGACATTAGATGAAAGGTTGGCTACAACTGGTAAGCCATAAAATCTCATAATTTTAAAATCTCAAAAATTGGTTTGCCTAATGAAAGGTTTCCCCAAAGTGGTCTTTATCAATCCCCACCGGGGCTCAATATTATGATTTGTAGTATTATTAGTTAAAATAATATTTATTGAATTATGTTCATATAATAAATGTTTGGGGAGGTTGATGAACAATCTGAAACTTCATGAAAGGGTTGATGAGCTGAAGATTTTGGGACCTCTGGGCTAACAGCTTCCTTCAAAGTAGATATATTTCCTCCTCCTTTTTCAATTTACTTTGTTGTTGGGTTTAAACATAGGAGTTCTATAAGGGAACCTTCCTATTTAATATGAAAAAATTGTTTTGTCATCCACATAGTATCTTCCTAAACTTGCAATGGTTGTGAGGTTTTTGTAGAATGTACTTTATATCTGATAGATATAATTATCTACTGTGATCTAATTTTATGAATCATTTAATGCCATCTTCCTCTTACAGGACTAAAAAAATGTTCTTTGCCAATTCGGAATAATTAATTCCTTCAACATCTTTATAATGAACAAATTAATTATTTTCAGCAACTACTTGTTACTTGGTTTCAGTAATTTGCAGATGGCTTATAATAAAAAAGAAAAGAAAATGACTTGAGGTGGTAAATTCATCTTGAATATGATGTATGAGATATAGCTATATCCAAAAGGGCAGACTGGCAGTATGATTGGCTAATAGCATACATGGTGTGTGCATATACCTAACATTTACATGCTCACACACTATACTTCATTTCATGGTAGTTTTGTTTAGTAGAGTTTCACATTAAAAAAATCTGTTTGATTTTGAAGTAAAAAAATGATGTGCACCAAAATGGAATATGAACATTAATTGGAGAAAAGTTCTGTCCATTCCACATTTCAGTGAATTAAATGGCCCTCAGCTTTATTATATGTTGTTCTTTGATGTGCTGCACTGAATTAAGGTTTGTTTCTCTAATCTACAAGAAGGTTAGCTAAAGCTGCTATGGCAACCAGCTGGGTCTACAGGGAAAGTCTGAAGATTTCGCATCTACTGGGTGTTCATATCCAGTCCTGTCTTCTGCCCTGGGTAGATGCTTGTTAATTTCAAGCCCCACCACCAAGGGGCATCTTATCCCCCTGAAGTAGATGGTTTTCATACATGTCTTTCTGTTCTGCTGAATAAAAAAAAAAGTAAAAAAAAAGTAAAAAAAAAGTAATGTAATCCCTGGTTTATAACATGATAGCATGTAAATACAGGTAATCCTTGACTTATAACCATTCATTTAGTGACCGTTCAAAGTTACAACGGCATTGAAAAAAGTGACTTATGACTGTTTTTCACACCTACAACTGCTGCAACAATCCTGTGGTCATGTGATCAAAATTCGGGCACTTGGCAGTGGACATATATTTATGACGATTGCAGTGTCCCCGGGTCATGTGATCACCTTTTGCAACCTTCTGACAAGCAAAGTCAATGGGAAAGCCAGTTTCACTTAACAACCATGTTACTAACTTAACAACTGCAGTGATTCACTTAACAACTGTGGCAAGAAAGGTTGTAAAATGGGGCAAAACTCATTTAAGAACTGTATTTGTTAGCAACAGAAATTTTGGGTTCCATTGTGATCATAAGTTAAAAACTATCTGTAGAGGTGTCATCCCTTCCTCTCTTCTTTGGGAGATAAATAAAAGGGATACAAGAAAGCATGCTTCAGTTTTTAAAAAGTAACACAAAAATATTATATATGAAAAACAATTTACAAAAATACATGCAATGCTCTCAACAGACAGTGCTGGACAGCTATAATTAGTGATCTCAGGAAAGAGATTACTAACTTAACTCAGCCTGAAATCACATAGAATGCCCCACACGAAGACAGAAATAACAAGAAGAGAGAGTAAATTGTCTAATGTGAATCTTATACTGTATCTTGGAAGAATCAAGATGGACAAATGAATTACACATAGTTGAATTTTGGAAACCACTTCTGTGGAAAGTGATGGAATCATTACCAACTTGGCTGTGGGTTCAAAAAGGGCTAGACCAATTCATGGAAGTCATGGAGATCAATGGCTATTGACCTAAATGGCAGCATGACTGTCCCTGAGGGCCTGTGTTGGATGACATTTCAGCTCGAAGACCTTCTGAGCAATTATTAGCCATTTATCAGAACAGCTGGAGAGATGTACACTTTACTCAGTTTTCCTAGTCTGGAAAACTCTTGCTCCATGTCCCTGGAATTCTGACTTTGTGTTTGGAAAGAGCAAACATTTTCCTTCACCTTGGAGACGGTCCAGTTACTCTCCTAAGTTTATGTTCTAAAATACTGCCTGACAGAAAATGTGTACTCAAACTCAGGTGCTGTCTAGCATACACATGGGCAAGAAGCTTGCAGGATTGTGCATGCTGGCTGGATTATTCACAACAGCTGCATAAAATCATTCCATCATGTTTTTAGTTTTATGCATGATGAGAAATATTATGAATTGCTGCTTCCCCTTCCCTCTCCAGCCTGCCAGTGAAACAGGTTATTCATATACTTTTCTAAGCTTGGCATTTAACCTTGGCATTTCAGCAGTAATCAAGATGCACAAGATTACATTGAAATGCTCTTCATATTACTCTAGTGAAAGTAGAGTTACATACAGTATGACAGGAGGATAAAAGTCTCTTGCGTGACTACAAACTTTCACAGAAAAACAAGAACAAATCTTGGTCAATAAAAACAACAACAACAACAATAACAACAACAACAATATAATGGTAGTAACTAACTTTACCAGGTCATGTAATTGTATTTATTTCTTTTGACTACAAAATGGGTTCCCATAGCTGATGTAGAGAAAAGAACCAAGAAGCCATGTGAGAGGACTGGAGGGAGCTTTGACTTCTCCCAGCCTCCATGGAGTTGAAAAAGAACTTGTTCTGCGCAGTTGTGTTATGCCCAGCAAAGGCAAGGGCTATTACAAAGCCGATTGCAATGGATGAAGTTGCCGCTGAGCACACTACTAACTCTGCCTTCACAGAACCAGTGGGAAGCTGATGTCTTTGCTTTCCTTGACAATAAAATCATCTTGATTAATTTTGTAATTAATTATTAGCTTCCATCTGATTTATATTCTTATTAATATGAGCTTTCCTTAATCAGATGTTCTCATTCAATAACAATTTAGCATCTGGTCATTTTGAGAAAAGATAGATTCATATTTCTTCCCAAAGATATTTTTCAGTGTATTTCATCCCAAAGGACACATTTTTGAAAATATGTACCAACCCATCTTCCTCATACCGTTGTGTCGCAAAATCACTTTCTTCCTCCACTGATTTTAGAGAGTTTCCTTTCATCAATATAGCCTTCATGTTCTGCCAGGTACAGTATGTTTCAAAATAACAATCTATTTATTCCACTTGTGGGACTTAGTTCAGGGAAATAAATATAGGAAATAAATATGAGAAATTTCCTACAGGCAGTGTGAAACTGAATAGAAGGGATTAAGATCAGATTTAGTGAGAAGATCCTCTGTGTAGAATCTATCATAGAGGAGGCATTTCAGAGGGATGGCTAAATCTTTTGATTGTACTGAGGTAAGAATTGTATTTGTTTAAAGAGTGTGTTAGCTGGACAGAATCAAAGGAATGGTGGTACATATGGAAATTGAAAATTCAGCTAAAAGTTGAACATACTTGACGTTTTGGAGTCTAAATATACAGAGTCATTGACCACTCCAATCATGAGGCCCTTCCTTCTTTTCTCACAGCTATGAGATATAAGCTGTATGATGACATCATCATAAACATAGTAAATAGCACGTTTTTCTGCCTTGGGCAGAAAAATCCCTGCGGCCACAAGATCTCACTCATGGAGAGATTCCAATGTAGAGGTTTCCTATCTCCAAGGTTTTATTTGAACTGAAAAAATCTGTCTGTCATCTATCTATCTATCTATCTATCTATCTATCTATCTATCTATCTATCTATCTATCTATCTATCTATCTATCTATCTATCTATCTATCTATCTATCTATCTATCTATCTATCTATCTATCTATCATTATATCATTGTGTTGGATCCAAAATCTGATTCTTTTGGGCAAAAGAGATATCTTTAACTCCTGTTTTCACTTATAATGGGTTTTGAGTAGAACACCCCTGAAGAATGTATCAATCTTTTGGTGTAATTAGCAAACATAAATTGTTCCTGTAAAAAGAAAAAGGGTGATAAATTTCATGTACAACATTCTTTCATGTACATCCAGGCCTCTAGAAGTTCCCATTGGTGCAACATTTCCAGAGAAACAAAGCAATGTATATCATTCTTAGTCTCTTTGTCTCTTCCTATTATGGATGAAAAGATTTCATTCTTCTTGCTCTCAGTTTAATAAATCTGGTGAATCAATTTCAAGAGATAAATAATAACTACAGATAATTAACTATACAAATACATAAATAAGAATAAGTATAAAATAGCATTCCTTGATAGATGTATCATTATTCTGTCCTAATACAGAACTGAGCAATGAATTGGTTTCTCATGCTTTAAAACTGCTGGATCTCCTCCCCTGCTCATAGAATGTTAATATATTACTTGTGCTTCAGTATTCTTAATGTTATTAACCAAAGTAACTGCCAATAGAATCAGTTGGATTTATAATTCATTCTGACATTACTCACCTAATATAGGCAGAGATCATTGTAAGGAAAAACATGCACAACAGAGCCATTGAAAGAGATGCCATCAATCTCTGTTTTCCTCAAGCTCAATTAAGAAACACACTCTTTTCTTTCACTTTTTGTTTTTTCTCCCATCCCATATTTTCTGTAGGTTTGGGTTCTGTTTTCTTAGCTTTTGTTATTAAAGGAATGGTACTGAATTCAAATGAGCCCTTTGCTTATCAATTTAAGGACAAACATTATATGGCAAACCCAAGTTACAATGGACTCCCCTTCCAAAAAAGTACATACAACCTGGAGCATTTTGATGCTTGGCAACCAGTTCACATTTACAGGCATTTGCAGCATGGTGTGGTCATGTGATTTCTGTTTACTTCTGGTTTCCAGCAAAAAAACACCCAATGTGAGCAAAGTATTCAGTTGAGAACCATGGTGTTCATTTAGCAATAGCAAATTTACTGAACAACTGCAGCAAAAAAGTTGTAAAATCAGATTGGTCATATGATGACCTGCTTAACAATCAGTATGACTTGCAGCTGTGCTTCTGAGCTCAATTACAGTCATAAGTCAAGCGCTACCTGTAAGCCCAGGTAAACACATCCTCTGATTTAGAGGATGTAGAGGGCAGAGGGAAAGGGCTTGAAGGACAGGAGTAAGAGCCACTACCAAGGCGATGATCAGATAAGAGGGGCCTGAGCCTGGCACAAGAAAGAAACTTGAAAAAAATGTCTTAAACAAGTCCCTCCCTAATTTAGACAGAAATAAAGAGAGGGAGAATCACATCCAGACTTACAATATTATGTTACTATAGCTGTTACAATAAAAGTAGTTATGATTTACATGGCATTGGTTTCTTAGCATAATGTATTTTGTAGATCTGACATGGGTCCACTTGTTTTGCCAGTTCAGACAAGTCCTGGAACACCATTCTTAATTTTAATTGGTATGTGGTGACAATTGTCCCTTCCTGCTCACTGGAGACCAAGGAAGCAATTGGATCGAAATACTTAGAATCCCCAAATTCAAGTTTTTCATTGCTTAGCTGGAAGCATGGTGGCTTGTGTGGTTAGGATCCTGGGTTGGAGGTTAACAAGCCCACATTCGAGACCCGAGTGCTGCCATGGGGCAGGGTGAGCTTCCATCCTTCGCTCCAGCTCCTACCAGGAACTTGAAAGGAGCTCCCCAGAGTATGGTGAGCTCCCCAGGGTATGGTGATGTCACCGGCTAATCCTTTCGATCTGGAAGCACCTCGGTACTTCCTGCCCAAGTGTGATGCGATCTCTTAGTTCAAAAGGGAACCCTTTGCAAGAATATTCAGTTAAGATCTTCAGCTAAGCAGGCTATTTGAAATATCTTTTCTTTATCCAAGTCTTTTGTTCTCTCAATTTTCTTGTGACAACCAACAATTTTTCTGTCTGCTCTCAAGGTGAGAACTTCTACTGGCCCTTTAAGGCTGGAGATTAATTGCATCTTCAAGAAGCCCCAATTCCCTGTAACAAGTCTCAACATTTATCTATTCAATTTATCTGTTTGAACCTTCATATCCAGATAATTTCTCAAGGCGGCACAACCTAATCCAAATTTGGTGGCAGAGGAAATATCTCTCTTATAATTTTAGATTATTCAGTTTCTTTTAATCCATCTCTTTAAGCTACATCCTGTATTGCTTCTTTATGCTTTCCTTCCAGATTGTCTGTGAAGCAAATATAGATGCACAATTAGCTTTTTACAATTTGGGGCTTCTTTTCATCCTAATACTCTTGAAAGAACTCTTTGAAATTAGTATGAGTGGTGAACTAGTAATTAGCACTTTTTCCTCATTCCTGGTAGGAGGCTTTATTTTGCGTGTGTAGGTGTTATGTCTTTAATTCTTAAGAAAAGTTCACTTATGTTTATTGGTTTGGATTTTGGATATTTCCTCTGCCACCAAATTTGGATTAGGTTGTGCGCTTTGGCAGCAACCATTTTTCTACAGGATCCCACCGTTAATGCCAAACCTGTTAAGATGGTGGCTGTGACTGTGTGATTGAAAACCTGATATTTTCCCCCCATGCATCATATGTGCAATGCACATAAAATATGGTGGGGCTTTGTGTTGTTATCCCTGATATTCGCCACCAATTTCTGGGATTATTAACTCATTATCTGATCATCTCTCTGAATAACTTTTTCTTTTACATTAGACATGACAATTCATGACATTCTGTGGCCAGAAATAAATCTTATTCAAAGTACTGAGATAACTCTGCCCAGGTATAGATTGGGCCCTTACTCTTGTTTTAAGTTTATTTACAGAACACAATGCAGGTAGATCTGGAAGATCTTTACTAGGCTTACAAATATGCAGAGCAATGAGAGTCTTATTTTTAAGAAACATAACAACAATCAATATCATAGGATTTTTCTAGGCTTCTTGATTTTGTTTGCAAAAAAAAAAGATTTTACAAACAGACCACTACAATCCCATTATGAGTTCTATATTCCAAAGCAGCGTTTCTCAACCATGGCAATTTTAAACTGGCTGGACTTCAACTCCCAGAATTCCTCAACAGTATCCTGGGAGTTGAAGTTCATCCCTCTTAAAGTTGTCAAGTTTGAAAAATACTGGTCCAAACTCTTTGTGCCCACCACTGGCTATGACTGAGGATGTTGGGTTGTTCAACCTTTTTGGAGGAATTCCCAGAATGTATAAGGCAGTGGTGGTGAACCTATGGCACGCATGCCAGAGGCGGCACTCAGAGCCTTCTCTGTGGGCACACGTGCCATGCCCTGGAGATAGCGAGGGACTGGCCCCTGCTGCCTTGGCCCTGCCCACCCAGTCTGCCATGACCACCACGGCCACGCCCACCCAGCACCCAGTGATAAATAAGTGGGTTTTGGGTTGCAGTTTGGGCACTGGGTCTCTAAAAGGTTCACCATCACTGGTATAAGGTATCTTTTGGGATGTTTTCTTTATTTACTCAACTCTGGACAAAATGAAGTGTTCTTTGAAAATTCTTTTTAAACTATTTATTTATTTTTATTCCATTACTTGCTTCATTGTAGTTTCCTAGAATCAACTGATTCTACCAGTACTTGGCAAACAAGAATTGTTTCATTTGATAATATGGACAGCAATATATCTCAAATAAATAAATGCAAATTTACTTTATTGGTGAAACAGATACTTCTAATCTGTACAGCAATTTGAGACAGTGAAGAATGAGTCTTAATTATTCACAGGGACAGAAAGGGACAGAAAACACAATGACATACCATCTGAGAACTAAGAGAACTAACTAAATAACTAACAGGTCCAAATATGTGCGAGCTGGAACAAATATTTCTAACACTGTTTTCTTGAGCACAGGTTCTCCTCAGGGCTGTGTCCTAAGTCCGCTGCTGTTCACCCTGTTGACCCATGACTGTTGTGCTAGGTTTGCCACCAACCATATTGTGAAGTTTGCAGATGATACAACAGTAGTGGGCCTTATTCAAGATGAAAATGAGGGTGCTTACCGCAAGGAGGTTGAGGGTTTGGTGAACTGGTGTAAGGAGAACAGCCTAGTTTTAAACATTGAAAAAACCAAAGAGATCATTGTTGATTTCAGAAAAGGTAAGCACAGCCACACTCCTCTGTGCAGTAATGATTCACTATGGAGATGGTTACCAGCATCAAATTCCTGGGTGTGCAGTTAACAAGTAGGCTGCCTCGGTCGCTCAACAGCGAGACACTGGTGAAGCGGGTGCAGCAGCGCCTGCATTTTCTGCATCTCATGAGAAAAGCACATCTTCATTCCCCTGTCCTTACCACTTTCTACAGAGAGACGATCAAGAGCATCCTGTCATACAGCATCACAGTCTTGTTTGGAAGCATCACTGCTTCAGACAGGAAGGCGGTGCAGAGAGTGGTGAGGATGGCCAAAAAGATTATTGACAGTTCCCTCCCTTCCATCTAGGACATAGCACATAAGTGTTGCTTGAGCAGGGTCCGCAAAATTGTCTGGGACATTACACATCCTCTTCACGACCTGTTTTCTTTGTTACCTTCTGGGAGGAGCTCCGTGGTATCCGAAGCAGAACATCCAGATTAAGTCACAGTTTGTTCCATACAGTATTAACCTTGTGAACTCTAAAGTTTCCTCCTTCCATTATGTAGTCAAGATAGACAGTGATTAATATTTATGTTACTTATATATAAGGGTGCAGGTCTATACATATGTTGTTTATAGTATGTTTAAGTGTGTGTTATGTATGTGTACACTTTGAGAACAAGCAACTAAATTTCATTTTTAATGTGTGCCATTGTGCCCACAGTAAAAAAAAATGACAAGAAAGGTTATCTATCTATCTATCTATCTATCTATCTATCTATCTATCTATCTATCTATCTATCTATCTATCTATCTATCTATCTATCTATCTATCTATCTATCTATCTATCTAAGATATACAAATCCAGAATCCCGTTACATGTTGCAAACAACCAGAAAAAAAGTGTTGGTTTTATCTTACAAGTTTTATTTTTTTTAAGAGTTAGTTTCAAGTGAATCTCTTGCTGTTATTATCTAAGCAATATATTATTAGAGAGTAGCATAATATGCAATCTCAGATCAAGATTGGGCCTCAGGAAAAATAACTCTCTGAAAATATTATTGCTATTATTGCTACCATTATTATTTTTCTGTAGCAACCTTCAAGAGCACTTAGAGAGATCAAACAAATTGGATGAAAACAGAGAATGTAAATTAAAGTCTGAAAGCAGAGAAAGTACATGGCGAATAAAATGCTCTTTACCTTGAACCAAAGAAACAGTACAGTGGGTACCAAGAATGCTGCTCTGGACAAAAGAGCCACAAATTGGACACTCCTTTAGATGGATTTCTCTTCCATTATGACTGGTTTTAGTTTAGATAAGAAGGAGCACCAAAAGGAGCTTAATGTGTTTGTTTTACTATACATATGGATAATAAAGGAGAATATTTGTAGCTTGGGGTTGAAATGAGGGATCCTTGGTGCTCTCTGAGATTTCTTGTTTTCTTGTGGACATTTCATTATCCAAACTAGGTAATACCATCACAGCAAGATCAGAGAGCACCAAGGACCCCACATTTGGGTAAGCCAAAATAGGAACTGCTGTTGTTTTTAAATCTAGTCTGATAAATGACTTCAGTTCAGAGATGGAATAATTGAACCATTAAAAAAAACCCCAAACAACTAGCCATTGTTGTTAGTTTGCCATAAGGGATAAAAATTTATGGTTAACTTATAAACTAACATCAGATTTTTTCAACTCTTCATCTAATTTCTGAATGTGAGCATTAGCTTCATTGAGGAGAAAACTGATCTACTAATTTCCACAAATGAGAAGAATCAATTATTTAGACAGTACGATAATAAATTACTTTCTGTTCTTATCTTGTGTGATTTGCCTAGTATGTTTGCTTAAGTAAGCATAGCAGAAATGTAATTTTGTTGTATTTTCATTTTCATTAATATTACTCAAACAACTAGCTGAATAATGTGGGCAAATTAATTAATGTAATATGACGAGTTGAATTGTGAGATATAATTGTCATTCCTACTGAGATGCATTCTATACAACTATACAACCTATTAGCATATTGTGTAATTCTGTTCACCAGATGTTATGAGATAAATGTATGTTAGTTTCTTTACAGATGGAAATACCAATATTTTTTTCTTGTTAGAGAAAGATGCTTAATTCATCTTATTTCATTTCATCTTATCTCCATTTCATAAAAGCAAGATATTACTAGAATCTTAAAAATCAGATTTTGAAATTTCTGTCTTTTACATATTTCAGGGAATAGTGCTATGAATAAATAACAACAAATGACAAATTACAAATAGTCTCTCATAATGTTGCAGCCCTATTACTCTAGCAAATCCTCGAAATAAGATGAAAGATGTGCTCCGAGAGTTGAATTCTCCAACCAGCCATTACAGAAATGGAAAGTTTTCACGGAAGATTAATTCATTCTAATTTATTATTATTTATTTATTTATTTATTAATTTAATTTATACCCCGCCCTTCTCCTCATGGGACTCAGGGCGGCTAACAGCCTCATAAAACTACAATACAAATACAATAATTAAAAGCCGAATTAAAAAGAAATATTTAAACAGGCCGATCAATTAAAATTATCCTTAAAAATCCCCTGAAACTTTAAAATCATTAAAAATTA
>NW_015388640.1:141038-172842 GCF_001527695.2 Protobothrops mucrosquamatus | reverse complement strand
CACTCCTAACTCACCGAGACGCCGCAGCATGATACCGTGGTCCACGGTATCAAAAGCCGCTGAGAGGTCCAAAAGCACAAGGACAGAGGAATAACCCCTGTCCCGGGCCCTCCAGAGATCATTCACCAACGTGACCAATGCCGTTTCCGTGCTGTGTCCCGGCCTGAAGCCCGACTGGTATGGGTCTAGATAATCTGCTAATCTGTTAAACATGAAATTTCATTCTCAACTGATGCAGCGCTATCATAAGTTCTGTCTTGGTAATTGGCAATTGAAATACCTAAGTTCAGTTCAACTTTGCAGTTTATTTTCTCAGTTAAAAAAAAAAAAAGACAACACAGACTATGAAACAAAAAGATGTCCCCAACTTTCATGAAAAACTAGTAGGAAATGGAGAAAGACTTATTGCCTTAGATTGCCTACACATGTCGGTGTCTCACTGGAATTTTGTGGAGTAAATATAACCTTTCTTCTAATAAATACTATTAATCAATTTTCTCAGATTCTTGTTCTTTTGATTACTTTTTCTAGACTATATTGCATGGATGGAGGTCTGATAGCTAAACTTGTTTAATCCCATCTTTTGTAAAATCTATTATATGATCTTATGAGATCCCAAAGAACTCATTTGATATACAAGTAGTCCTCGCTTAATTAACCTAATTGGGACTGGAATGTCGATTGCTAAGTGATGCGGTTGTTAGACAAAGTCACATGACTGCACTGCTTAGCAGTGACAGCTCCAGTAGTCCCGGTTGCAGTTGTTAGGCCAGGACCTCATGCTTCTTGTGCCCTACCATGCTTGACTCCATTTCAACTCTCCCCACCCACCTATCTCCCCCTATCTCTGCCCTTTTGGCTGTTCTGCACTTTACCACTTCTGGCTATCCCTGCTGCCCCCCCAGCTGACCTTTCCTGTCTTCTTCCTCCCATGCCCAGACAAGGCAGTTGCTGACCCTTTGTGAGGCACTCATGCAGCCTTCCTGAAGCCTCAAGGAATGGGGGAGGTGGGAGAGATGGGGGGGAGGCAGAAATTGAAGCACACACTGCAGTTGTAAATGTGGGCAAGCTTGCAAGTGCCCAAATTTTGATCAAGTACTAGTCATAAGTACCATTTGTTTAGCTATAATTTAACTGAATTAATGGTCATTAAGCAATAACTACCTGTATTTATGATTGTTAAATTTCTTATAGTCATGATGCCTGAATTAAATACTCCCCTCCTTATCTGCTCTCTTGCTAGAAAGGAAGGTTCGTGCCAGGCAGTGTCGTCACATAGAACTGGGGCTACTACTACAACAGAAGGAAGCTCTGGGCATTATTCACCCGGGAGAAGTTCAGTTGGCTTAAGCTGGAAAACAGCAGTTTTGAAACAAGGCTGGAAAATGTGGGTTCAAGATGCATTTGTAATGGGCTGAAAATGGCACCAGTGTATCCAGTCCAAGCAGAAATCTGTCCTCTTGGACAAACTCATTGCTGCTGGATGCAGATTGAAATAGGGAAAAAAAAACCTATCTTCATATGTTCCTGAAAATATATTGCAGAGATTGCAGTGGATACTGCAAAAGAATTGTAAAAATGGCTGCCTTCTGCTCATGAGAGTTACGAATTAGAGGACAGGAAACTGCCATTGGATCAATTTCTCTTCCCTAGACAGAGTTTCCTCTGCAAATATTTGTTTCTTTTTCTTTCAGATTCCCTGCAGGCTTTATTCTTTCTCTGGAACCAGTTGGATTTATTCTTTATATAACATGAGGGTTCTTTGCAGGGATGAGAAATAGTGGCCCTTCAGACATTGTTGCAGTCAACACCCATCTATTTTCAGTCTCCGTCCCTTATCTTCCTAAGTGCAGCAAGACATTACCTTTTTCTTGTTTCCAAGTACCAGCTGGGGCAGGTTAAAGTTATCTTTATTTCTCCTAGATTTAAATTAGTATGTCCGTCTTCTGAATTCTTTTTTTTGCCATGATCTGTCATGTTTCACTGATAAAGTAGTTACTGATACAGTCAGAGGTGGCATCTGCCGACCTCCTATTGCAGTGATGGCGAACCTTTTAGAGACCGAGTGCCCAAAAACTGGCCCTGCCCCCGCTCCACCCCTGCCCCGCCCCCGCTCCGCCCCTACCCCGCCTGCCCGCAGGGCCACTCACCACCTCCAGGGCCTGCCACAGATCGCCCAGCAGTGCCATGGTGGCCACGCCCTCTGCCCACGCTCCACAGCATCAACTGTGCGCAATGGGGCAGGAGGGCAGAGTCTTGTCTACGCTGTCTGACTGCCATGTCCTTGGCTGCACTGCTCCGCATGGGCCACACTCGGGGATGACTCTCCTCTGGGGGGCTGCTGGTGAGGACGGGGTCGAGGGGGGAGGCAAGGCTGGGGCAATGGCACGTCTGCCCACAGAGAGGGCTCTGAGTGCCACCTCTGGCACCCATGCCATAGGTTCGCCACCACTGTCCTATTGGCTACAGTGGCAGTCACTATTCCCATTATTATGGCAGAATAGCGCTTGATAATCAGGGAAGCAAATGTTACACCAATATATTTTTTGGCTTGCTCAAATACTGATAGATAGTATTTTAATGTAGTAGTCTGGCTAGGTCCTTTCAGATGGTGAGAGGCAATGAAAGCTGCTGTACATCACAATCTTTAGGATCATGGATATCTATGTTAGATGGGCTTAAGCCTATCTGATTTCTTTGATGGTCTCACCATTTATTTTAATAAATTAAAGCTGCTATGGATGGTGCTAACATGAAAATATTGGGCATAGAAAATTTTATGAAATTATGTTGATATTAACTGGAAAACAAATTATTATATTTAGCATGCTAAAAATATTCAGCTGAAATACTAAAAATAAGACAATAAATGTGTACATGATTTAGGCTTTGTCATTATCAAGTATTTAGCAGAAAATATGCAAACAAATATGGTATCTGCATGCATATGTGTAGCTGTGAGAAGAAAACCAACTGCTGTTTTTATATCAGCATTCAGAAGTGAATGGTTTTTAAATTCTCTAAAAAATATAGTTGTTAATTAAACTGCTATCTTGAAATATGGAACAATTGCTGCAACAAAGGGAATTACAACTATTGGAGAGCAAGACTATTAAGGTTTCAAAAGGGGTGAAATTTTTCCATTCATAGCAATTAAGTCATAAAATGCTTTGCCTTACATGTTTCATCTTCCTCTGATGAATTGCAGCAGGATACATTGCTGTCAGTCACAAAACTACGTGCGCATTGAGGTGAAGCTGTTCCATAGGAGAATATATGTTTAGATGTTCTGCACCTGCCTGGCAATCTCTGGGTGTGATGGAATTGCAGATCCCAGTATGAGTTTAAGAACTAACACCTTTTGATTTTTTGACAACCTCTTCTAGTTCTGAATACTGAATAGATCAAGGCAGCCCATGAAAATAGGGATTAAACAGGCACTGCAATTACCCTTTATTTGTTTGAATAACACAGTTAAGGCTTAATTCTGAACGACTGGTACCTCCATGTTCCATCATACGTATTCTTCTGAAAGAAGAAGAGGTGGACTTGCACACCCAATTGTTAAAGGTCTAATAGAAGCACACACAAACGAGAAGTCATCTGGGCATTTCTTTGCCTTTTCCATTGTCCATCAGATGTTAACAATGGATGCTCCTGCTTCCTCTGAACACATTTTAATTTTCTAAGAATACCTAAAGCATTTTCAGAAATAGCAAAGAGACATAATTTGCATTTAAGCTAGGTTTGTTTGTTAAAATATGAAAATAAAATAAAAACATAAATATAATCAATTGGGGCAAGAAACATGGAAAGCATCATGGGAGATATTTAGTCAGTCAATTAGTTTAAATACATGTAGGCATGCAAGAGGTTTGCACAGTGTTTCTTCTTCCAATTTCATTTGCACAACAAACATTTGAAGTACATTTAGCTGAAAGATAACGATTGGCTGAAATTTTCCAATGGATTCCTACGCTACCTCAGCTCGTATAGAACANTTTTGCCAGTTCAGACAAGTCCTGGAACACCATTCTTAATTTTAATTGGTATGTGGTGACAATTGTCCCTTCCTGCTCACTGGAGACCAAGGAAGCAATTGGATCGAAATACTTAGAATCCCCAAATTCAAGTTTTTCATTGCTTAGCTGGAAGCATGGTGGCTTGTGTGGTTAGGATCCTGGGTTGGAGGTTAACAAGTCCACATTCGAGACCCGAGTGCTGCCATGGGGCAGGGTGAGCTTCCATCCTTCGCTCCAGCTCCTACCAGGAACTTGAAAGGAGCTCCCCAGAGTATGGTGAGCTCCCCAGGGTATGGTGATGTCACCGGCTAATCCTTTCAATCTGGAAGCACCTCGGTACTTCCTGCCCAAGTGTGATGCGATCTCTTAGTTCAAAAGGGAACCCTTTGCAAGAATATTCAGTTAAGATCTTCAGCTAAGCAGGCTATTTGAAATATCTTTTCTTTATCCAAGTCTTTTGTTCTCTCAATTTTCTTGTGACAACCAACAATTTTTCTGTCTGCTCTCAAGGTGAGAACTTCTACTGGCCCTTTAAGGCTGGAGATTAATTGCATCTTCAAGAAGCCCCAATTCCCTGTAACAAGTCTCAACATTTATCTATTCAATGTATCTGTTTGAACCTTCATATCCAGATAATTTCTCAAGGCGGCACAACCTAATCCAAATTTGGTGGCAGAGGAAATATCTCTCTTATAATTTTAGATTATTCAGTTTCTTTTAATCCATCTCTTTAAGATACATCCTGTATTGCTTCTTTATGCTTTCCTTCCAGATTGTCTGTGACAATGTGAAGCAAATATAGATGCACAATTAGCTTTTTACAATTTGGGGCTTCTTTTCATCCTAATACTCTTGAAAGAACTCTTTGAAATTAGTATGAGTGGTGAACTAGTAATTAGCACTTTTTCCTCATTCCTGGCAGGTGGCTTTATTTTGCGTGTCTAGGTGTTATGTCTTTAATTCTTAAGAAAAGTTCACTTATGTTTATTGGTTTGGATTTTGGATATTTCATCTGCCACCAAATTCGGATTAGGTTGTGCCGCTTTGGCAGCAACCATTATTCTACAGGATCCCACCGTTAATGCCAAACCTGTTAAGATGGTGGCTGTGACTGTGTGATTGAAAACCTGATATTTTTCCCCCATGCATCATATGTGCAATGCACATAAAATATGGTGGGGCTTTGTGTTGTTATCCCTGATATTCGCCACCAATTTCTGGGATTATTAACTCATTATCTGATCATCTCTCTGAATAACTTTTTCTTTTACATTAGACATGCCAATTCATGACATTCTATGGCCAGAAATAAATCTTATTCAAAGTACTGAGATAGCTCTGCCCAGGTATAGATTGGGCCCTTACTCTTGTTTTAAGTTTATTTACAGAACACAATGCAGGTAGATCTGGAAGATCTTTACTAGGCTTACAAATATGCAGAGCAATGAGAGTCTTATTTTTAAGAAACATAACAACAATCAATATCATAGGATTTTTCTAGGCTTCTTGATTTTGTTTGCAAAAAAAAAAAAAAGATTTTACAAACAGACCACTACAATCCCATTATGAGTTCTATATTCCAAAGCAGCGTTTCTCAACCATGGCAATTTTAAACTGGCTGGACTTCAACTCCCAGAATTCCTCAACAGTATCCTGGGAGTTGAAGTTCACCCCTCTTAAAGTTGTCAAGTTTGAAAAATACTGGTCCAAACTCTTTGTGCCCACCACTGGCTATGACTGAGGATGTTGGGGGTTGTTCAACCTTTTTGGAGGAATTCCCAGAATGTATAAGGCAGTGGTGGCGAACCTATGGCACGCATGCCAGAGGCGGCACTCAGGGCCTTCTCTGTGGGCACACGTGCCATGCCCTGGAGATGGCGAGGGACTGGCCCCTGCTGCCTTGGCCCTGCCCACCCAGTCTGCCATGACCACCGTGGCCACGCCCACCCAGCACCCAGTGATAAATAAGTGGGTTTTGGGTTGCAGTTTGGGCACTGGGTCTCTAAAAGGTTCGCCATCACTGGTATAAGGTATCTTTTGGGATGTTTTCTTTATTTACTCAACTCTGGACAAAATGAAGTGTTCTTTGAAAATTCTTTTTAAACTATTTGTTTATTTTTATTCCATTACTTGCTTCACTGATTCTACCAGTACTTGGCAAACAAGAATTGTTTCATTTGATAATATGGACAGCAATATATCTCAAATAAATAAATGCAAATTTACTTTATTGGTGAAACAGATACTTCTAATCTGTACAGCAATTTGAGACAGTGAAGAATGAGTCTTAATTATTCACAGGGACAGAAAGGGACAGAAAACACAATGACATACTATCTGAGAACTAAGAGAACTAACTAAATAACTAACAGGTCCCAATATGTGCGAGCTGGAACAAATATTTCTAACACCGTTTTCTTGAGCACAGGTTCTCCTCAGGGCTGTGTCCTAAGTCCGCTGCTGTTCACCCTGTTGACCCATGACTGTTGTGCTAGGTTTGCCACCAACCATATTGTGAAGTTTGCAGATGATACAACAGTAGTGGGCCTTATTCAAGATGACAATGAGGGTGCTTACCACAAGGAGGTTGAGGGTTTGGTGAACTGGTGTAAGGAGAACAGCCTAGTTTTAAACATTGGAAAAACCAAAGAGATCATTGTTGATTTCAGAAAAGATAAGCACAGCCACACTCCTCTGTGCAGTAATGATTCACCTATGGAGATGGTTACCAGCATCAAATTCCTGGGTGTGCAGTTAACAAGTAGGCTGCCAAGGTTGCTGGTGAAGCGGGTACAGCAGCGCCTGCATTTTCTGCATCTCATGAGAAAAGCACATCTTCATTCCCCTGTCTTTACCATTTTCTACAGAGGGACGATCAAGAGCATCCTGTCATACAGCATCACAGTCTTGTTTGGAAGCATCACTGCTTTAGACAGGAAGGCGGTGCAGAGAGTGGTGAGGATGGCCAAAAAGATTATTGACAGTTCCCTCCCTTCCATCTAGAGCATAGCACATAAGTGTTGCTTGAGCAGGGTCCGCAAAATTGTCTGGGACATTACACATCCTCTTCACGACCTGTTTTCTTGGTTACCTTCTGGGAGGAGCTCCGTGGTATCTGAAGCAGAATATCCAGATTAAGTCACAGTTTTGTTCCATACAGTATTAACCTTGTGAACTCTAAAGCTTCCTCCTTCCATTATGTATTCAAGATAGACAGTGATTAATATTTATATGTTACTTATATGTAAGGGTGTAAATATGTTGTTTATAGTATGTTTAAATGTGTGTTATCTGTGTGTACACTTTGAGAGCAAGCAAGTAAATTTCATTTTTAATGTGTGCCATTGTGCCCACAATAAAAAAATGACAAAAAGGTTATCTGTCTGTCTGTCTGTCTGTCTGTCTGTCTGTCTGTCTGTCTGTCTGTCTGTCTGTCTGTCTGTCTGTCTGTCTGTCTGTCTGTCTGTCTATCTATCTATCTATCTATCTATCTATCTATCTATCTATCTATCTATCTAACATATACAAATCCAGAATCCCTTTACATGTTGCAAACAACCAGAAAAAAAGTGTAGGTTTTATCTTATATGTTTTATGTTTTTTTAAGAGTTAGTTTCAAGTGAATCTCTTGCTGTTATTATCTAAGCAATATATTATTAGAGAGTAGCATAATATGCAATCTCAGATCAAGATTGGGCCTCAGGAAAAAGAACTCTCTGAAAATATTATTGCTATTATTACTACCATTATTATTTTTCTGTAGCAACCTTCAAGAGCACTTAGAGAGATCAAACAAATTGGATGAAAACAGAGAATGTAAATTAAAGTCTGAAAGCAGAGAAAGTACATGGCGAATAAAATGCTCTTTACCTTGAACCAAAGAAACAGTACAGTGGGTACCAAGAATGCTGCTCTGGACAAAAGAGCCACAAATTGGACACTCCTTTAGATGGATTTCTCTTCCATTATGACTGGTTTTAGTTTAGATAAGAAGGAGCACCAAAAGGAGCTTAATGTGTTTGTTTTACTATACATATGGATAATAAAGGAGAATATTTGTAGCTTGGGGTTGAAATGAGGGATCCTTGGTGCTCTCTGAGATTGCTTGTTTTTTTGTGGACATTTCATTATCCAAACTAGGTAATACCATCACAGCAAGATCAGAGAGCACCAAGGACCCCACATTTGGATAAGCCAAAATAGGAACTGCTGTTGTTTTCAAATCTAGTCTGATAAATGACTTCAGTTCAGAGATGGAATAATTGAACCATTAAAAAAAAAACCCAAACAACTAGCCATTGTTGTTAGTTTGCCATAAGGGATAAAAATTTATGGTTAACTTACAAACTAACATCAGATTTTTCAACTCTTCATCTAATTTCTGAATGTGAGCATTAGCTTCGTTGAGGAGAAAACTGATCTACTAATTTCCACAAATGAGAAGAATCAATTATTTAGACAGTACGATAATAAATTACTTTCTGTTCTTATCTTGTGTGATTTGCCTAGTATGTTTGCTTAAGTAAGCATAGCAGAAATGTAATTTTGTTGTATTTTCATTTTCATTAATATTACTCAAACAACTAGCTGAATAATGTGGGCAAATTAATTAATGTAATATGATGAGTTGAATTGTGAGATATACCGGTAATTGTCATTCCTACGGAGATGCATTCTATACAACTATACAACCTATTAGCATATTGTGTAATTCTGTTCACCAGATTTTATGAGATAAATGTATGTTAGTTTCTTTACAGATGGAAATACCAATATTTTTTTCTTGTTAGAGAAAGCATGCTTAATTCATCTTATTTCATTTCATCTTATCTCCATTTCATAAAAGCAAGATATTACTAGAATCTTAAAAATCAGATTTTGAAATTTCTGTCTTTTACATATTTTAGGGAATAGTGCTATGAATAAATAACAACAAATGACAAATTACAAATAGTCTCTCATAATGTTGCAGCCCTATTACTCTAGCAAATCCTCGAAATAAGATGAAAGATGTGCTGCGAGAGTTGAATTCTCCAACCAGCCATTACAGAAATGGAAAGTTTTCACGGAAGATTAATTCATTCTAATGTTAAACATGAAATTTCATTCTCAACTGATGCAGCGCTATCATAAGTTCTGTCTTGGTAATTGGCAATTGAAATACCTAAGTTCAGTTCAACTTTGCAGTTTATTTTCTCAGTTAAAAAAAAAAGACAACACAGACTATGAAACAAAAAGATGTCCCCAACTTTCATGAAAAACTAGTAGGAAATGGAGAAAGACTTATTGCCTTAGATTGCCTACATATGTGGGTGTCTCACTGGAATTTTGTGGAGTAAATATAACCTTTCTTCTAATAAATACTATTAATCAATTTTCTCAGATTCTTGTTCCTTTGATTACTGTTTCTAGACTATATTGCATGGATGGAGGTCTGATAGCTAAACTTGTTTAATCCCATCTTTTGTAAAATCTATTATATGATCTTATGAGATCCCAAATAACTCATTTGATATACAAGTAGTCCTCGCTTAATTAACCTAATTGGGACCGGAATGTTGATTGCTAAGTGATGCGGTTGTTAGACAAAGTCACATGACTGCATTGCTTAGCAGTGACAGCTCCAATAGTCCCTGTTGCAGTTGTTAGGCCAGGACCTCATGCTTCTTGTGCCCTGCCATGCTGACCTTTCCTGTCTTCTTCCTCCCATGCCCAGATGAGGCAGTTGCTGACCCTTTGTGAGGCACTCATGCAGCCTTCCTGAAGCCTCAAGGCATGGGGGAAGTGGGAGAGATGGGGAGGAGGCAGAAATTGAAGCACACACTGCAGTTGTAAATGTGGGCAAGCTTGCAAGTGCCCAAATTTTGATCAAGTACTAGTCATAACTATCATTTGTTTAGCCATAATTTAACTGAATTAATGGTCATTAAGCAATGACTACCTGTATTTATGATTGTTAAATTTCTTATAGTCATGATGCTTGAATTAAATACTCCCCTCCTTATCTGCTCTCTTGCTGGAAAGGAAGGTTTGTGCCAGGCAGTGTCGTCACATAGTACTGGGGCTACTACTACAACAGAAGGAAGCTCTGGGCATTATTTACCCGGGAGAAGTTCAGTTGGCTTAAGCTGGAAAACAGCAGTTTTGAAACAAGGCTGGAAAATGTGGGTTCAAGATGCATTTGTAATGGGCTGAAAATGGCACCAGTGTATCCAGTCCAAGCAGAAATCTGTCCTCTTGGACAAACTCATTGATGCTGGATGCAGATTGAAATAGGGGAAAAAAAAACCTATCTTCATATGTTCCTGAAAATATATTGCAGAGATTGCAGTGGATACTGCAAAAGAATTGTAAAAATGGCTGCCTTCTGCTCATGAGAGTTACAAATTAGAGGACAGGAAACTGCCATTGGATCAATTTCTCTTCCCTAGACAGAGTTTCCTCTGCAAATATTTGTTTCTTTTTCTTTCAGATTCCCTGCAGGCTTTATTCTTTCTCTGGAACCAGTTGGATTTATTCTTTATATAACATGAGGGTTCTTTGCAAGGATGAGAAATAGTGGCCCTTCAGACATTGTTGCAGTCAACACCCATCTATTTTCAGTCTCCATCCCTTATCTTCCTAAGTGCAGCAAGACATTACCTTTTTCTTGTTTCCAAGTACCAGCTGGGGCAGGTTAAAATTATCTTTATTTCTCCTAGATTTAAATTAGTATGTCCGTCTTCTGAATTCTTTTTTTTGCCATGATCTGTCATGTTTCACTGATAAAGTAGTTACTGATACAGTCAGAGGTGGCATCTGCCGACCTCCTATTGCAGTGATGGCGAACCTTTTAGAGACCAAGTGCCCAAAAACTGGCCCTGCCCCCGCTCCACCCCTGCCCCTCCCCCGCTCTGCCCCTACCCCGCCTGCCCGCAGGGCCACTCACCACCTCCAGGGCCTGCCACAGGTTGCCCAGCAGTGCCATGGCGACCACGCCCTCTGCCCACGCCCCACAGCATCAACTGTGCGCAATGGGGCAGGAGGGCAGAGTCTTGTCTACGCTGTCTGACTGCCATGTCCTTGGCTGCACTGCTCCGCGTGGGCCACACTCGGGGATGACTCTCCTCTGGGGGGCTGCTGGTGAGGAGAGTCATGGCACGTCTGCCCACAGAGAGGGCTCTGAGTGCCGCCTCTGGCACCCGTGCCACAGGTTCGCCACCACTGTCCTATTGGCTACAGTGGCAGTCACTATTCCCATTATTATGGCAGAATAGCGCTTGATAATCAGGGAAGCAAATGTTACACCAATATATTTTTTGACTTGCTCAAATACTGATAGATAGTATTTTAATGTAGTAGTCTGGCTAGGTCCTTTCAGATGGTGAGAGGCAATGAAAGCTGCTGTACATCACAATCTTTAGGATCATGGATATCTATGTTAGATGGGCTTAAGCCTATCTGATTTCTTTGATGGTCTCACCATTTATTTTAATAAATTAAAGCTGCTATGGATGGTGCTAACATGAAAATATTGGGCATAGAAAATTTTATGAAATTATGTTGATATTAACTGGAAAACAAATTATTATATTTAGCATGCTAAAAATATTCAGCTGAAATACTAAAAATAAGACAATAAATGTGTATGTGATTTAGGCTTTGTCATTATCAAGTATTTAGCAGAAAATATGCAAACAAATATGGTATCTGCATGCATATGTGTAGCTGTGAGAAGAAAACCAACTGCTGTTTTTATATCAGCATTCAGAAGTGAATGGTTTTTAAATTCTCTAAAAAATATAGTTGTTAATTAAACTGCTATCTTGAAATATGGAACAATTGCTGCAACAAAGGGAATTACAACTATTGGAGAGCAAGACTATTAAGGTTTCAAAAGGGGTGAAATTTTTCCATTCATAGCAATTAAGTCATAAAATGCTTTGCCTTACATGTTTCATCTTCCTCTGATGAATTGCAGCAGGATACATTGCTGTCAGTCACAAAACTATGTGCGCATTGAGGTGAAGCTGTTTCATAGGAGAATGTATGTTAAGATGTTCTGCACCTGCCTGGCAATCTCTGGGTGTGATGGAATTGCAGATCCCAGTATGAGTTTAAGAACTAACACCTTTTGATTTTTTGACAACCTCTTCTAGTTCTGAATACTGAATAGATCAAGGCAGCCCATGAAAATAGGGATTAAACAGGCACTGCAATTACCCTTTATTTGTTTGAATAACACAGTTAAGGGTTAATTCTGAACCACTGGTACCTCCATGTTCCATCATACGTATTCTTCTGAAAGAAGAAGAGGTGGACTTGCACACCCAATTGTTAAAGGTCTAATAGAAGCACACACAAACGAGAAGTCATCTGGGCATTTCTTTGCCTTTTCCATTGTCCATCAGATGTTAACAATGGGTGCCCCTGCTTCCTCTGAACACATTTTAATTTTCTAAGAATACCTAAAGCATTTTCAGAAACAGCAAAGAGACATAATTTGCATTTAAGCTAGGTTTGTTTGTTAAAATATGAAAATAAAATAAAAACATAAATATAATCAATTGGGGTAAGAAACATGGAAAGCATCATGGGAGATATTTAGTCAGTCAATTAGTTTAAATACATGTAGGCATGCAAGAGGTTTGCACAGTGTTTCTTCTTCCAATTTCATTTGCACAACAAACATTTGAAGTACATTTAGCTGAAAGATAACGATTGGCTGAAATTTTCCAATGGATTCCTACGCTACCTCAGCTCGTATAGAACATTCATTGGTTGTCCAGATTCATGTTCATTTGGGACTCCAAACCCATCAAGCTTTCAGATGTGAAAGATCAAGAATTAGAATCTCTTTAAAAAAAAATTAGAATAGGTCATCTGCATAGCATTCTTGTGGGTGAACACGACCACAAAATCAGCAGCCATATACACATTATTGCCTCTGGCATCACAGTTGTAGAAATTATATATTAAATCCATTCTGGCTTTACTTCTTCACTCATGGGGTAAATCAACTTTGATTAAATATTAAAAAGTCATCCACAACATAGGGTATAATACTGTGTTTCCCTGGAAATAAGACTCATTCAGAAAATAAGCCCAACCTGATTTTTTGGGGTGGGCCTAATATAAGCCCTACTCCAAAAATAAACCAAAAATAAACCTCGCCACAAGCGGTGGCGAGCGTATGGGGGCCGATGGTGCCTGGCAGCAGCCTCAGCCTGCCGGTCCTTGGCCCACAGCAGGTAAGCCCACACGTGGAGGCAGAGACGGTGGGAAGTGTTTGGGCACCTATGGGGCTCTTAGGAATGAAGCAATTTGCTTGGTTTCCAAGCACCCAATAGGTGCCCGAACACTTTCCCCCTGAATAGAGATTTGATGGTTGGAAGCTCCAACTGCTTGCAAATGGGGCGCTTTGAAACAGAGCGATTAGCTCTGTCTCCAAGTGCCCCATTTGCAAGCAGACGAACCTTCCAGTCTCCATCAAATCTCCATTTGGGGGAAGTGTTTGGATGCCTATGAGGCGCTTCGGGAAGCTCCACCCCTTCCCCACCTGCCTCACCTTTTGGCAGTGGCACGGTATGGCAGGCCGCACAGCTTCCTGCCATAAGTGGCTGCAAGGGGCCACAGAAGTGGCCCAGCAACCATGCAGCCTCCTGCTGGACGGGGCGGTTGGTGCTGCTACCGTGAGGCAAGGCAGGTGTCGGGAAAAAAGACATCCCCTGAAAATAAGACCTACTGCCTCTTTTGGAGGCAAAATATATATATAAGACCGGATCTTATTTTCGTGAAAACATGGTACTGCTTGTACTGAAGTATTTTTGGTAAACCTACCTAATTAGAAATTAAATAGCAGCCAAATAGTACATGGAGCAGGTTCCCTGTACAATGATGAACCTGTACTTGTAAACTCTGCAGTATCATTAGTTCCTTATATTTTCCCACATTATTGGTTTTCCCTTAATGGCAGTTACAGACCAATGTAGCTGGTGGGTAATATGTTGAGGGAAGTTTAGCATTACCTGTTTCTTCTGTTTTAGTCTGTTCAGAAATATACACTATAAATTCAAATTTTGAAAATGAATAATAATAATAATAATAATAATAACAACAACAACAACAACAACGTTGGAAGGGACCTTGGAGGTCATCAAGTCCAACCCCCTGCTCAGGCAGGAACCCTACACCATTTCGGACAACTGGCTGTCGAGTCTCTTAAAAACTTCCAGTGTTGGAGCATTCACCGCTTCTGGAAGCAGGTTGTTCCATTGGTTAATTGTTCTAACTGTCAGGAAGTTTCTCCTTAGTTCTAGGTTGCTTGTCTCCTTGATCAGTTTCCATCCGTTGCTTCTTGTCCTGCCTTCAGGCGCCTTGGAGAATAGCTTGACTCCCTCTTCTTTGTGGCAGCCCCTGAGATAATGGAACACTGCTATGATGTCCCCCTCGTTCTTCTCTTCGTTAATCTAGACATACCCAATTCCAGCAACCGTTCCTTATATATTTTAGCCTCCAGTCCCCTGATCATCTTTCTTGCTCTTCTCTGTACTTTCTAGAGTCTCAGCATTTTTTTACATCGTGGTGACCAAGGCAGATACTTTTCTACTCCTATTTTTTCTTGCAAATGCTTTTAAGTAGCATTGTCTTTTGTATAAATGTGTATCCTTTTAATAAAGAAATGCATTATTGTTGATTTTTGTAGGTCTAAGTTAATGTAAATTTTCAGTGTTTTCCAAGAGAAAAGATCGCTATGACCTTGAATCTCACTCTGTCATCAGTTTTCTCAAACCAATTATATACAATAAATCTGATACCTATGAAACCATAAAGTTAAGTGTTCCATGCAGCTAAGCTAGATAAATGTAGAGACATATGAGTGCGTGAAAGAACCCTAAAGGCAGTGTTCTGAGCCACAATTTTTCTGGAAGTTAACATACATTTTTTTCTTGCTTCTCAAAATTAATAATATATGATTTAACTGCTTTTTAGGCACAAGGATATGTGTGAGTGTTTTAAAGAATTATAGGCCCTTTAATATTAAAGAGAATGTTGTCATTATTTTTAACACTTTTTTCTTGAATGTAGGATAAACTTCCTTAGTTATATCTATCAACCTAGTTAGTTTGAAATAAATTGTAACAAACTTTTGGATTACAGAGAGCCTCCTGCTTATTGCATATCACTGTAATGGTAGGTAGATAGAATAGAATAGAATAGAATAGAATAGAATAGAATAGAATAATAATAATAATAATAATAATAATAACAACAACAACAACAATAACAACAACAACAACAACAACAACAATAATAATAATAATAATAATAATAATAATAATAATAATAATAATATTAAAGTTGGAAGGGACCTTGGAGATCTTCCTGTCCAACCCCCTGCTGAGGCAGGAAACCGTATACCATTTCAGACAAATGGCTGTCCAGTCTCTTCTTAAAAACTTCCAGTGTTGGAGCATTCACAACTTCTGAAGGCAGGTTGTTCCACTGGTTAATTGTTCTAACTATCAGGAAATTTCTTCTTAGTTCTAGGTTGCGTCTCTCCTTGATTAGTTTCCCTCCATTGCTTCTTATCCTGCCCTCAGGTGCTTTGGAGAATAGTTGACTCCGTTTTCTTTGTGGCAACCCCTGAGATATTGGAACACCACTGTCATGTCACTCCAAGTCCTTCCCTTCATTAAACTAGACATACCCAATTCTTTAGATAAGAAAGAAAACTTTAGGTGAGATAAAGATATATTCTTGCCTCCTCCCATTCTATCACCAACAGCTGCTTATGTCATGGAAGCATATGACATAAGTAGGACTAGGAGTGACATTTTGAAAAAGGACCAGGGTACCGATGTTTGAGGTGCTGCCACAAAGAGGAGAGTGTCAACCTATTTTCCAAACCACCAGAAGGCAAGACAAGAAGCAATGGATGGAAAGTAATTAAGAAGAGAAGCAACCTAGAACTAAGGAGAAATTTCCTGACAGTGAGAACAATTAATCAGTGGAACCATTTGCCTTCAAAAGTTGTGGGTGCTCCATCACTAGAGGCTTTTAAGAAGAGACTTGACAGTTATTTGTCTGAAATGGTAAAGGGTCTGCTGCTTGAGCAGTGGTTGGACTAGAAGACATCCAAGGTCCCTTCCAACTCTGTTTTTCTGTTATTAGAATACCACAACTCCCTAATGCAGATGGAGTCAGGGCCTTAGCTAAAAACATTTCTATTTAACATTCCATGTGCAGACCGTTTCTCTCTCAAGTAAGCACAAGAGAATGTCACAAACATTTTGCCCCTTATCTTTCATCAAGATTTCATTTTCTAGGAAGTTAGATGTGTTCATTTATTTAGCATAAACAACAGAACCCATGGGCGCTTAAAGGAGAATTAATATGCACTGCAAAAGCATTCATGATCTAGAACAAGGTTTTCCTAAGTGGTCAATATCAATCCCCAAAGATCAATGCGAGCAACTATTATTGGATTATTATTATACACCCAACAAAGTTTTGTCACAGTTTTGTTCCATACAGTATTAACCCTGTGAATGCTAAAGCTTACTCCTTCCATTAATATTTATATGTTACTTATATGTAAGGGTGTAGGTCTATACATATGTTGTATATAGTATGTTTAAATGTGTGTTATGTATGTGTACATTTTGAGAGCAAGCAACTAAATTTCATTTTTAATGTGCCATTGTGCCCACAGTAAAAAATGACAATAATGGTTATCTATCTATCTATCTATCTATCTATCTATCTATCTATCTATCTATCTATCTATCTATCTATCTATCTATGTGTATTAGAGCTGTCAATCCTTTAACTTGGTTTGGCCTTCATATGTAACTGATAGATGGAAATTTTGTCAATGTATTATGGATCATCACACAGTCAGCTAGATGTTCAGACTGGATTTGGCATTTTTATCACATATAGAGTCCTTTCCAAGAACCTGACATAGGCAGATGTTGTTTGATGTTGTTAAAGGTATTGTAAGCTGTTCCAAGCAAAGAAGCTTGGAACAACCTAGAAGAAATTTCCTGATAGTTAGAACAATTAATCAATGGAACAACTTGCCTCCAGAAGTTGTGAATGCTCCAACATTGGAAGTTTTTAAGAAGAGATTGGACAACCATTTGTCTGAAATAGTATAGGGTTTCCTGCCTCAGCAGGGGGTTGGACAGGAAGACCTCCAAGATCCCTTCCAACTTTATGATGATGATGATGATGATGATTATGCCTTTTGCAATTGACTGATGGTGATTTTGTCAATGACATATTATTATTATGGTTTGTTTCACAGTCACCTGGATGTTTAGACTGGAGGTGACAATTTTATCCATTTATATAGACCTTCCGAAGTATTATGTAATAAATAATTAGATTTACAGTTTAAGACTGCTGGAAACATAATAATAGGTTCTAACCAAGGACCTAAGAATTATTAAGGTAGTATCTAACAATATAGTCAGTTGCAAGCTGGGTGTGTTTTTGTTAAGATATTCAGGTCTGATAAATTCAATATTTCTAGATATCCTTTAGGTATCACTTTGAAGGCTCCAATCACAATTGATATAACAATGGATTCTTTTTACAAAAGCGATCAACTTTGATCTGCAGATTGAGTCACACATTAGGATGCTGGTTTTCCTCTTCTTTTTACCAGCTATGATACATTTGGGTCTTCACTGAGGAAATAACATCAACTTCTAGAAGATTCAAGTAATGTTTAGGTTATATGTTTTCCTCATGTTGATGCTGATGCAGAATGTTCAAAACAAGTCTGCTGCCTCAAAATATAATCTCCAATGCATGATAGTTACCTAATAACTTTTTATAACTTCTTGGCTATCCTGATGTTTTATATATATAAAATTGAGTTAGATAAAATTGAGTTAGAAAATCAAGGAGTATATGAAATCCCATGCACCGCCTGCCCCACCACATACTTCGGACAAACCAACAGAAGAATAAATGCACGCATTGAAGAACACAAGAACTCAGTCAGAAAAGAGGAACCAACTTCTTCCCTGGTCCAACACCTTAAAGCCACAGGACATAATATTGACTTTAAAAAGACCAGAACTATTGCCAAAACTGAACACTTTAACAACAGAATAATCAGAGAAGCCATCGAGATAGAAAAACGCCCACACAGCATGAATAAACGAGATGATACCTCCCGCCTGCCAGCCATTTGGAAACCTGCCCTTATTGGCAAACGAGTCCCTAATACAAAGAACGACACCAGACCCACACTCACAAAAATCACACAGGAGGTCACCACCACACATCCACGCAAAAAGCAAACCCAAACCCACACAGATGATGAGGCACGACCACAAACTAGAAGCCAGTCCACAGCTGCATCATTAGCCACTTTAAACCCCTCCAATCCATATATGAAGCAAACTGACACCCACCATAAAGATGTGGCACGACCACGAACACGAAGCCAAACAACAGCAATGAAGCTCACCATCTCAAATCCNCCCCACTGGCAGTTAAAAGGAAGAAACAGCTGCGATCGCACACTACTCCCAGAAGCACGAAGCTGAAGACACCAGCCTGAAGATGACGAATGTGACTTCGTCGAAACGTCGCCAAGACACTTCCAATTTTACGCGGGAGAAAACCCGAATATCCAAAGACCTACATACAAACACCCGCGAAAACCTCAGAAAACATATAGATATACATATACATATAGATATACATATAGATATACATATATATGTGTGTGTGTCTGTGTATGTATATATATATATATATATACACACACACACACAAACATAAAATTGTCATAGATATTAGTTTATATTATGATTTTATATATAGTATTATTTCTAATAAAGATGCTATGTAAGGTAAGTATTTTAGAGGAAGAATGGAGGATAGTAGGAAAGTTAGAGATAATAAAGTTGCAAAGGCAGGAGGGAAAATGGGGTCAACGGGAAGGCAGAAAAACTGAACTGAACAGAAGGTCCTTGACTGTCAGGACAAAGATGGCAGGAACATTGAGATCTCTAGAAAAATGGCTTGTTATCTGCAAGCTAAATCATTCGCTGAGAGTTACAGCAGTCTTATGATTTAGGCAGCAGTTGGATAAGTCCCAAGGACAGTGTAATACAGAAGAATGCAGGCAGATTCTTAATGACCTCATAGAATGACTGCACTGTACTGTTTTGCTAACTGGAAGCAGCTGATACATTACTGAGTACATATCTAGACAAAGAGAGAGGAAGGACAAGTGAATGATCCTGTCAGCCACTGTGAACTGCAGTTAACAGTGAGGAAGACTCCCAGCAGGATTTTTCTGGGTTTGGTTGCTGATGAGTTCATAAAGGATTTTATCAGCAGCTATGTTTATATTATATTGCTATTTCATCATATAGCACATAGTTGGATACTGGATGTTTGGAGTATAGAGTGCTTCAGATTCAAAGGGGAATAAATATTATTAGCATACATAGGAACTACAATACCTGCAACCCCTTAAACCAGTAATTCTAAAAATGTAGGCAATGACCTCATGGGAGTCATGGGCAAATACAAGGAACACAGATTTAAGCAAAATAAATAAATAAATAAATAATATCACAAAACAGCTGATGTATTGCAAGAAGAATCTGGTTACATAAATGTGTGTGTGTGTGTGTGTGTGTTGTGGACTTTTTTCTATGCTGGCCTCTTTTATTTCTTTTGTTCGTTTTATTGTTCAAGTATATAATATATGTAATTGTGTACATACAGATATGTATATATGTTGCATGAGGCTGAAGAGGTGTTTTTATATATTGTAGCAATAAAAATGAAAAGCATGAGCATATTTGGAATAAAATTGGTTTGTGGCACTTGCAACCAATTGGCCAAAATGTTGTAAAACTACCAGTACTGTCATTATTATTATTATTGGGGATGCTGAGTGGGGCAATGGGTGTGACTAATACTAGATATCTAGTTAATGTTTTTTAGTAGAATAGTGAAAGTGTAGGAGAAGGAGTGGCAGCTGGGGGTGGAGTTAAAAGGGGAATCATCCTAGAGGCTCTATGTAGCCACAATGGAAAAGTCCAACTCCTCTTGAATTCCATCGATCTTTATCTAACTCCAAGCAGGTGCTAACCATTGGCTGAGTCGATTCTTGTTTATAGGCATGATTAGTAATGAATTATTTTAATTAGAACTTTATGTGTGGTTCTGGTCTTTCACAGCTGATAGAAAAACTGTATAACATGTAGGAGAAAAAAGGTAGTTGCAAACTTTAGTCCTTGACTTATGACCACTATATATACCAGAAAATTTAATATTAAGTGGTGTAGTCATTAATTGAAGCATCACATGATTGCATCTGATTTTACTAATTTTTTTGCCATGTTCATTAAGTGACAGATCACATGGCCATGACCTTACCTGCCAGTTTCCCCATTGATTTTGCTTGTCAGAAGCTAGCTAGGAATGTCACAAATGTGATTAAATGACTGTGAAATGCTGGACCTATCGTAAATGCATGATGGTTGTCAAGCAACTGAATCACAATCACATGAATGTGGGGATGTGGTGACAGTCATAAGAGTGAGGACTGATCATAAGTCATTTTTCTCAACACCGTTACAACTTTGAATGAATGGTCGTAAATTGAGACCACATGACACCTGTGGTCAAAGAGAGTATGGGATGATTTATAGCAAGTTCTTCAATATCTGTCACTAATGATCCTGCAATGCAGAACTGATCACTCTGGTTTGTACACAGGATTAAAATCAGCTAAAGTGAATGATGCCTTTAATTTTATGTAATAACTTCACTAAGCACTTGATGAAAAAGATGCTCCCAATAGAGTTTATTGGATTGGATGCAGTATCTTTCTTTCTTTCTTTCTTTCTTTCTTTCTTTCTTTCTTTCTTTCTTTCTTTCTTTCTTTCTTTCTTTCTTTCTTTCTTTCTTTCTTTCTTTCTTTCTATTCCATCCATCCATCTTTCTATTTATTTCTTATTCAGTTCTAAGAATCAAGGATCTGTCCCCCAGGAACTGTGCACAGCAGAACATTTTCACTGTGCTCCCAAAAGCTTTGTACTTTCTTGTCTAATAAAATTCATTCAATTTCCTTTCTATGTCAAGTTTTAAGGTTAAAAGAAATAAAGTGAACAAGCTTCCCCATTGATCTAGCTGGTTGTATCGGACTCTGAATAATAAATTGTAACAGAGACAGGGGTAATCAGAAGATATATTGGGCCTCGGCCCTGAACTTGTTTGTGGCCAGAAAAAAAAAGAAAGAAAAACATTTACTGCCTTCTCTGTGTAGTATATTGGCAACAATAGTGTTTATTTCTGAAATGTGCTAAGAAAAATCTTTAAATCAGCCTTCTCCAATCACTGTTCTCCATACATGTTAGTGCTGCAATTCGTAGTATTTTCAGGCTGCATCCTGAAAATTAAAAAAATAAAATTCAGGCTTTTAAGAAGAGACTGGACAGACACTTGTCTGGAACAGTATATAGGGTCTCCTGCCTGAGCAAGGGGTTGGACTAGAAGACCTCCAAGGTCCCTTCCAACTCTGTTATTCTGTATTCTGTGATGACACTCTAAATTATCATTTCCAGATATTTGTTCTACCGTACGTGTCAGAAATTTTGTACAGGCATATGCAAACGTGGTACAAAGTCCTTATGATTCATTGGTTGACATCAGGTCATAAATTTTGTGGCTGGGAACTACACTTTTTATTAGTTGAAGGGATATGATATTGATATGGTAACATCATTAGAGGTATGAATCAGAATGTTTTGTCCAGGGATTTGATGGGCATAACTTCAATTTCACCATCATTGCTGTTCCCTGTGGACACTCCTGGTTTCATCCAGTTTATTTTTCTGTCAGGCATTGTTGAAAAAGAAAATAAAAGCATTATAGGATGAAGGCATGGTTGATTACAAGAGACAATAGTTCCTTCTAAGTAGCCCCATCAAAATTGTAAAACATCTTCCTTCACAAAACAATGATGAATGATCTACATTTTGGCTACAATTCACCAGGTGATTTTTTTAAAAATTCTGCATTGTATTTGGCTCAATATAAGGGATTTGTTTTGCCTGTAGGTTTTGCTGCTGTTGAATAAATGTATTTATTGCAATTTAAAATCTTGTTAGCTAGCATGGAAGAAGGGAGAAAGAAGGCCATTCTTAGTGGCTCTAATCCAAATAACAAAATAACACAGATGGAAGGGACCTTGAAGGTCTTCTAGTCCAATCCACTGCTCAAGCAGGAGATCCTATACTATTCCAGACCAGTGGCTGTCCAATCTCTTCTTAAATGCCTCCAGTGACAGAGCATGCACAACTTCTGAAAGCAAGCCATTACATTGGTTAATTGTTCTCACTGTTAGGAAATTTCTCCTTAATTCTAGGTTGTTTCTCTCCTTGATTAATTTCCATCCATTGTTTCTTGTCTTGCCTTCTGGTGGTTTGGAAAATAGGTTGACACTCTCCTCTTTGTGGCAGCCCCTCAAGTATTGGGAACCATGCTATCATGTCATTCCAGTCCTTCTTTTTCAAAATGTCACCCCTAGTCCTACTTATGTCATGGGAGCACATAAATGTGTTGCTGGTGATAGAATAGGAGGGAGCAAGACTATGTCTTTTTTGTAGGCATGTTTGGATTGGATCCAGATGTCCTATACCTTCGTAGCAGATTTTAAGAGCAGTTGGAAGACTAGGGGATGGAAGACATGGAAGATTGCTAGTATAGCACTGAATTTCACTAATGAAGATTATTCTGTTCTAGACACACTCATTATTGCTGGTTTGCTATTGGAACTTGCTTCCAAATAAATTTTTATGGCATAGCATAAACTATTTAATATTAGATACGTTGCATATTTTCTTTGTTTAGTTATGCTACTCATGCATGAAGCTAACAAAAAGAGAAGTTTAAAACCCCAGCTTGCAAATAGTTTATTCAACTTTAAAGATTAATTCCAGGGAGTGCCAGATATGCAGTTTTTAATGCATTGCTCTGCAGGAATTAATATAATAAGCGGTCATTTCCCCCCCCCCCCACATTAGCTTCTATGGCTTTTTTTTTCCCTTCAGGAAAGAACACAAAAGATCATTCTTCTGCCATTTCCTTTGCCTAAAGTTTATGTTTCAGAAACTCAATGGGGAGGAGAACCAAAACTTCTGAATTATGAAACTTGTTAGGAAACTGAGCCAAAAGAAAACACAATTCAGAACAAAGGTACATTATCTCAGCTGAAAAGTTTGTCTCCAAAACTGACATCCCATCATTCTGGGGAATATAGAATTTGACAGATTATTTTAAGCTCCAAAGCATATTCCACTCAGAAGAAACTTCTGTTTGAAGGAAGGAAAGAAAGTGGGACTTTGGTTTGTTTGAAAAACCATAACCATTGAAACTCCTTGAGAAAGGAGGCAGTAAATAAATAGCAGAAGTGAAGATTTGACAATAGAAAAGTATAGAGTTATATAAATTCAAAGGTTACTTTCTTCACACTTTGATATTCTCTGTGGATGGTTTTTCATGATTGGCAAAATGCATCTGGGTTGTGTTCTTTATCACTGAGGATTGATGTTACTGGTTATATTTTCACCTAGTGAGAGTTAATAGATCAGTTTCACTTATAAGTAGTTACATTTTATATCCCAAAATATTATACATAACTTGGGCCTTCTTCATGCATTTTCTTGAATACACAAAACCTCCATCTTGAGATGGAGCTGGATCCTTTGGTTCCATCTCCCTTGTCCCTGTGCATTTTCTTCACAACCATTCAGGTCCAAAACTTGAATCAGAATCCCCAATTGCTCAGAGAGTTTTATTAGTGGTCAAGGTGTCATGTATATAACTCTACAAAACACTATGAAGAAAGGGCAAGGAGAAGGAGAGTGGCACAAACAATCCCAATTCTCCAATTTGAACCTTCAGGCATTTAGGAGAATGTATGAAAAGGACTCCACTGTAATGGTATTTGTGTCTATCTTATGGTTTTTCTACTTTGGCAAATTCTATTTGATTGGTAGTAGCAACTAATCTTGTGAATTTGGGATTTGGGACTACTAGATACTACTGACTTCATTTTTTCCCTCCTCACTTGAATGGCATATTTACAGATTAATCTGAACATTCTCTAGTATGCTAAAAGATGAGTTCACTCTGTTTCGTATGCAATGCTTTAGCGATGTGCTTGTTTATTACTAGCGACAAAAATAGTAGTTTCAAGATATCTGTAAATCAAAGCAATTAAGTACTGAACACTTGAGATAAAAATATAATATAAACATCTAAGACACAATGTTGTTCATCCATCGATTTCGATGAAGACCTTGGCATCTTATGGATTATGGGCCATCAGCGGTGTGTCCGTAGATGGCTGATGAGACCGATGTTAGCACGGAATGTTCTGCCACATACTGAACAGAGAAATGTGGACACTATTGCTTCAGCATTTGCAGCTCTGGCTTTACGGAGTGCTCGCTTCTCTTGTGCCAAGATTCCTTCTGTGTTCATATGTCTGGCAACCCTGGTAAACCAGGGTACGCCATGTCGGTCAATCATGTGCCAAAAATTCCCAAGAGATGGTGTCGATATCCAGGGACTTGAGAGATGCTTTCAGCGTGTCTTTGTATTGCTTCTTTTGTCCCCCGTGCGATCGCTTTCCTTGAGACAGCTCACCATAGAAGAGCTGTTTAGGGATGCGATGGTCTGGCATCCTTACAACGTGGCCTGCCCAGTGCATCTGGGCTTTCATCAACAGAGTGTAAACTGATGATAGGCCTGCTCTGGAGAGGACATCTGTATCTGGTATCTTATCCTGCCACCGGATCCTCAGAATTCTGTGAAGGCAAGTCATGTGGAAGTAATTCAGTTGCCTGACGTGCTTCCTGTACACTGTCCAGGTCTCACTAGCATACATTAGGGTAGTTAGCACTGCTGCCTGGTAAACTTTAAGCTTAGTAGCAAGGCTTATTCCATGGCGGTCCCACACGTTAGTCCGCAGTCTGCCAAATGCAGAACCTGCCTTGGCAATTCTACAGTTGACTTCGATGTCAATTGTCACTGCACGGGAGAGGGTACTACCAAGATACGTAAATTGGTCCACTGCTTGCAGCTTTTGTCCCTTCACTGTGATGGTAGGCTCTTGGTATTGGGCTTTTGGAACTGGCTGGTACATCACTTCAGTTTTCTTCGTGTTGATAAAGAGGCCAAAGTTGTCACAAGCGGCTGCGAATTTGTCCATGCTGCTTGCATTTCCTGCTCCGATCCTGCATTAAGGGCACAGTCATCAGCAAAGAAAAGATCTCGTAGCACAGTCTCCTTTACCTTGGTGACAGCCTGGAGTCTTCGCAGGTTGAACAATTTCCCATCGGTTCTGTACCTCAGATTGACTCCCACTGAGCTGTTCTGAAAGGCGTCAGACAACATGGCTGAAAACATCATGCTGAACAAGGTTGGTGTCAGCACGTAGCCTTGCTTAACACTGTTTGTGACAGGGAAAGCCTCTGAGGCTTCACCGTTGCTCAGAACACGAGCCGCCATGCCATCATGGAACCGCCGTACCATCAGAATAAATATGTCAGGGCACCCAAACTTCGACATAATGTGCCATAATCCTTCACGACTAACTGTGTCAAAAGCCTTGGTGAGATCCACAAAGGTGGTATATAGTTCACGATTCTGCTCCCGACATTTCTCCTGGAGCTGTCAAGCTGCAAAGATCATGTCCACCGTGCCACGCTTTTTGCGGAAACCACACTGTGTCTCAGGTAGTAGACCCTGTTCCAGATGGTCAATCAGGTGATTTAGCAACACTCGTGCAAAGATCTTGCCTGCGACAGAGAGAAGTGATATTCCTCTATAATTATCGCAGACTTGTCGATTTCCTTTCCTCTTGTAGAGGTGCACGATGGACGCATCTTTCAGTTCCTGAGGGATGGAACTTTGTTTCCAGAAAGACCGGAACAGCTGGGTGAGTTTTTCAACAAGCACAGCACCACCAGCCTTATAGACTTCCGCCGGGATTGCATCAGATCCTGGCACCTTACCACTGGAACACTGACTGATGGCCTGTGAGGTTTCAACCTCTGATGGTGGGACCTCCAGGCTATAGTTGATATCCACCTGGGGTATTCTGTCAATCGCCTCATTATTGATGGTGGATGGGCGATTCAGCACAAAGTGGAAATGCTCAGCCCAACGCTGTAAAATCAGAGACCTCTCAGTGATGAGAGTTGCACCACTCGAATCCATTAAAGGGGAGCTTCCTGAGGGCTGAGGTCCATACAGGGATCTAAGGGCTTCATAGAACCATTTGGCATCGCTTCTATCAGCAAACGTTTGGATTTCATCTGCTTTGGCACTCAACCAGGAGTCCTGCATCTTGCGGAGCTTGCTCTGTACAATCCTGTGAGTGTTAGTAAAAGCATTTTTCTTTGCAGTTGAAGACGGGCCATTCTGATGAGCATGATAGAGGTGGTGTTTTTCAGCAAGCAAGGCCTTAATCTCTTCATCGTTTTCATCAAACCAGTCCTGCTGCTTCCTATATGAAGGTCCAAGAATCTTAAGTGCAGAAGAGTGCAAGATGTCCCGGAAACATTCCCAGTCCTTCTCAGCATTTTCCTGTATTTGCAGCTCTGGGAGTTGATTGTCAAGATCTTTTACTAATGAAGCTACTACGTCGGGGTTTTCCAGTGTACTGACATTGATCTTTTTCAGCACAACTCTGTTTCCCTGTGGACGATTCTTTGGCTTGATGTGAATATTTAACTTAGAAATGATGAGTCTATGGTCAATCCAACAGTCAGCACTTGGCATGGCCTTAGTTACTCTTACATCTTGCATGTCTTTCCTCCGCACAATGACATAATCAATGAGATGCCAGTGCCTGGAGCGTGGGTGCATCCACGACGTCTTTTTGCGAGTAGGCAGGCGGAAGATGGTATTAGTAATGACCAGATCATGAGCAGCACATATCTTCAATAGTAACAGGCCATTGCTATTACACGTGCCAATTCCATTTTTACCAATAACGCCATCCCAGGTAGAATGATCGGACCCCACTCTCGTGTTGAAATCGCCAAGTAAAATCAACCTGTCGGTGCGCTTCACGGATGAAAGTAGGGCATCAAGATCTTCATAAAACTTGTCCTTTACTTCATCTGGATTTGTCATTGTGGATGCATAGGCACTGATCAGTGTGGCTTGCTTTCCACTTAGTAGTGGGAGATGCAGTGTCATGAGTCAATCATTCACACCCTTAGGAAGACTGGCAAGTTGGTGGAAAAGATGGTTCTTAACCGCTAAGCCAACTCCAGACTCACGACGTTGTAATTACTCCACTGTAATGGTATTTGTGTCTATCTTATGGTTTTTCTACTTTGGCAAATTCTATTTGATTGGTAGTAGCAACTACAATCTTGTGAATTTGGGGTTTGGGACTACTAGATACTACTGACTTCATTTTTTTCCTCCTCACTTGAATGGCATGTTTACAGATTAATCTGAACATTCTCTAGTATGCTAAAAGATGAGTTCACTCTGTTTCATATGCAATGCTTTAGCGATGTGCTTGTTTATTACTAGCGACAAAAATAGTAGTTTCAAGATATCTGTAAAACAAAGCAATTAAGTACTGAACACTTGAGATAAAAATATAATATAAACATCTAAGACACAATACAATATAGAGTTAAAACAAAGTGGATATAAGTACATAGTTGATTAAAATGCAGAACGTTACATAAACCGGAAACTGTACAAGAAAACAAGATTAGAAGCACCAGTGTATCATAAGTATTTCTGATCTCAACTATAAATTGAAGAAAGATTTTAAGCCTGAGAAAAAAGTCAACTGGATGAATGAAGGAAAATACTGTTGACATCACACATATTTCTAGACGGCACTATTCTACACTGAAAGGGGACTTTCTGTGGTCATCACTCTTTATATATCAGACCAAAAAGCATTTAAAGAAATGAATGATTGCAGAGAAGTCAGGACTTAATCAGATACTTATGTTCCAAGCTGTAGAGAGCATTATAGGTCAAAACTAGATTTTTGAACTGGACTCAAAAATTAAATGTGAGCAGCACTAGTGAAACAGAATCGATCAAATGTGCACATTTCTGAGTCCCAGTTAAAATTCCCACTCCATATTTTGTACCAGCTGTAGTTTTTGGACGATTATCAAAGGCAGCCTGGTGTACAACATATTTACAGTAATCCAGATGGCGGATTACTAACTTGTAAATTACTGTAATGAAGTTGTCTGTTTCTAGCTATATCCCTGTTGATAAAAGCCATGAGTCATAGAAGTCACTTGGGTTTCTTATGAAAGGGAGCACTCCAAAGCAGACACAGAAGAGGTTTAAAGTTCCTCCTCCGGATCAAGGAATGTTCTTCCAACAGTTTTTCTCTCTCACCTAAATTATCAGTTTTTCTCTCTCACCTAAATTATCAGTTTATTAGCCCTCATCAAATCCATTTATACTGTCAAACCAGTAAGGAAAAATGAATGTAACAAGTTAGCACATGTAGAGCATGAATGGTTTATTTGCCATGAGTGTATATGGCTTTGGCAATCACTGCAACAAAACAATGATGATCAGACTAAACAAGCAAGTTGCTTTTTGTACGCTAAACATAACAAGCAGAGACATTTTACCTATGGAGAAATGTAGTCAAATAGATTGATTTATTGGATTTTCAGCCCAGTTTTGCTCTAGATTGCTTATTACTTACATTAGCTACAATGTTGACCTTTCACCAAGTCTGAAAGCTGGTGTAAATGTAATGGTTGAATGTAGGCTGGGATTTTCTTCTTAACATTTTGGTTCATCTACTAACATAGTTTTTGACAATAATATATATGACATGCCTTGAATGCTGAAATGCACTGGAAAATGGAAGTATTATTATCAAAATATTATTTTAATATTTTTGGATCCTTAGTGATCAAACATTAAGATCATTGAAATAAGGGAGCAAACAATGAAGAAACGTGAACAGCTAATGCTTTGTGGAAACTGCAGAAAAGCTACACTACTTAGCAAAATAAAAACTTTTTGGTGGGGAAGGTTCTGAATCATTATGATTATAAATTGGAGGACTTTACTGCTATGAATATAAATGTGGTTTACAAACACTGCAAGACACTGTAAAATAGTTTCTTTCACAGGAATCTAAAATGCAAATAACATTAAATCAACATTCAAAAAAGTTTCTATATTTTCACTCAGTATCAAACAAATTCGGAAACACATTTTAAACAATTGGGGGAGATTAAGTAATGGAATTGTACATTATTTCCATTATGATCAATATAAAATTTATTTTGAAATATTTACACATTGGGGCTTTGTTATATAGCAATTGTTCTAGGCTGGATTGTTCATCTGAGCACCTTGTTACTATATTAAGCATACAACGTTTGCCTTGACTAACAAATTTTCTTTATTAAAATGATTTGCAACATCACTAGCATAACTAGGAATACCCCAGTTCTGTCTTAAGCTCATCCTCAAGTTACAGTTTAAAATTCTTATCCTATGTTTGCGGTATTATAAAACACCTGATCCTTCTTTTGTAGGTTGCCACGGTCCTATCACAGTACCACAAGTGATGGTACTCCTCCCCTTTTATGGAGCATGACTGGAGTAATCATTTGATTTTCATTGGTAAATTCCTGTTCCAGTGCTGTAATGTTAGAAAATATATACCATTGGTTACTTACTGCCTTATCAGGAAAACACTCTAGCTAATATACACACTGACAGACCTGAGCTGCCTGTAATGAACCAGAAAACGATCTTGAAGTCAAGTAAAGAGCTCAACTAAGAAGTCATCTCAATATGCAGCAGCTGTGAGAAGGCAAATTCCATGCTTGGGATCATTAGGAAACAGTCTGAAAATATAATTGCCATCCTGATAATCCCCTCACACCAATTTATAGTATGTCCACGTCTGCAATATTGAATATTAACATTTTTGAAAAAGGATGTATTGCTGGAAAGAGGGCAACCAAAATAATCAGCAGCGTTGAATCAGTGGGATTGAATACTTTTCTTACAAGAACAGGCAGAGAGAGTTGGGGTTCTTATGCTTAATAAAAAAGGAAGTGAAGCAGCACATGATTGAAATATATAAAATTGTGCATGGCATGGAGAAAAGAGACAGGGAGAAGTATTCTCCCGCTTGTAAAATATTGGGACTGGGGTCATCCAATGAAACTGTTTGGAAAGTGATTTTAAACAAACAAAAATATTCTTTCTCAGACAGTGCATAATTAATCAGGAGATTTATTACTACAAGATGTGGAGATGACCTCTAACTTGCATACTCTTTAAAATGGGATTGGATGAATCAATAGAGGACAGATCTATCAAGAAATGTTAGACTTGAAGAGACAATCATATGTCCCAGTTGTAAGTAGTATGTTTCTAAATTCCGGGTTTAGGGATGAATGATTGGAGAGAGATGCTTGTGAGGACCCCACTATAAAAACACAATGCTGGACTAATATAATTAGTTTCCAGGAGTCTGTAATTGTCCTGGTAATAACATTATTTTTCTCTAGATCCTCTTTGTTAGTCTGCCTCTTCCTTAAGCCCAAATAGGGAAGCCCCATTCTGGGTTAATGCAGAGTGGAAGCACAGATGGGTTGGGGTAAGAAACAAGATTTTTTCAATGTCTTCTTAGTATTGGGGAGCAATTTGCCCATCAGATTCCAATAGACTTCCCTCCAATAAACTCATGCTAATTTGTGGAAACAGTTTTGATATAGCTAGGATTTAATTTGCAGGGTCAAAGTGATTTCCTTGAAGACAGTATTTTTATCTGTCTTCATTCATAGCCATTGTCCCCCAACATACCTATCATGACCAATCTAATAGGACCAATTTCCCTGTGGAGGAGATGAAAAGACTCCAGAAAATGATCAGACCATAATGAAGGACTGGTGGTAATGTTAGCCATTGTCCCCCAACATACCTGTAATTGGGCCACCACCAAATTCTCACCATCATTCTCTGCCCAAAATGACTTGGATGGAATTGCTTGGCCTCTTCTCCCAACTCCACCATCAACCACCTTGGCCTTGGTATTCACCCAACCACTCTCACTCTTAACTCTTTCACATATTGTATCACATTCCCTGAATCCTGCTATACCCAACATTGAGTTGGAGGAGGGGGGAATTACACTGTCACAGATGAATTGACCCTCTACATAGAGGTAACACCCTTCCCATCTCTAGCCATCCCCAAGAAACACAGTCTAGCATAAGTAGTCAATCATGTCAGTACTACTCAACTTTTAGGCAGTCCCAATTGTGGTTGAAAGTCAAGGACTACCTATAAACCTTTTTGCAGTCCAAGTTTTCTTGTATTTCCTTAACCAGAACTGCCCATACTCAAATTCCCAGTTTCTTTCCCACTTAAAAAGTAATAAATTGTGAGACTCATACATTCAGTTATTTATAATGTTATTAAACCTTAGAAGCTATAAGGAAATCAACACAACAACCCATCTTTAACCAAGGAATGATATGTCAGAAAAACAAGGTGAGACTTCCGGTGGCAGGCAATTTCGCTGGTCGCAGCTGTTTGCTGCCTCCCGCCTGTTTTGCGTAAAAGCCGGTTTGACAGCCAGCATCTGCTGTCAAACGGCTTGATACCTTTCCCCTGGGCATAAGGGGATCGGTGAGCTGCCCGGGGTAGGAGTTGAGTTCCCGAGTCGTCCTATATGGACGATGTAGGTGAGAACTCCTCCGGAGCCCCGAGGA
>NW_015388640.1:106066-139437 GCF_001527695.2 Protobothrops mucrosquamatus | reverse complement strand
AAAAAAAAAAAAAAAAAAAAGAAAAAGAAAAACAAGGTAATTACAAAATTCATCCAATAAAATTGGTTCACAGCTTAACAGCAAAACTGTAAACAAATATTATTGGTGACAACTAACAGAACACAACAGCCATACCTCTTAAAATGGTATTCATCTACATCCATAACCTTGAACTGGGAGCTAGTGAAGAGGCATAATGGGACATGAGAATTGTGGGGAAGGTTTTGAATAGCCCAAAATGCATTATTTTGGACATAGACGAAGAGAGGAGTAGCGAACACATGCCAGGAAATTCTTGTATTCATGTAGGTGTGAAATAACCAAGATATATACCAATAAAGTTTCAGTCTTTACTGTAAGTCAAAATATTACAATGCCCTGAAGGCTTACCAATGTTTTGCTGGCATTATTCTTTTTCATTTTAAAACCTTGTGAATTGTAAAGATGAAATGATAGCAGCTAATTATTTTCCCATAAACTGCGACCATGATTATGTGTTGCTGTAGGATGTGGATGGAGGGGAAGCTGGAATCATTTCTAAATAACTCATAGAAGAGAGATAGTCCAGGATCCAAGGCTTTGATCGGGGAGAACATAATGTCTGGCCTAGGAATCAGGAGACTAAGCAAAGCAAGAGTTTCTGCCAATGGGAAAACAGATCCCTTGCAAGGCAGCACTTTGAATTTAGTTATGGTTTCCAGAACAGAATCAGAAATAAGTTTTTTTTATTATATTATCTGCTTTGATTGTACACCACCCACCCACATTTTGTCAAAGTATATAAATCAAGTGAGCTCTATAAAAATAGATCCTATCATGATATCAATTGGTCCAGAATTGATCTCAAAGCAGTACAAAATACTGGTATCTCTTGATAATAGGAAGTATAGCCAGTAATCATCCTTTCTTCCTGCCTATTGGAAAAAAGGTCAGGGGTTAGAGATGAATTTGAATACCACAAAAATTATGTGCTTTCCCAGCATAACATCTTTCCATTTTCTACAGTGATGTGTTTACTAAAGTATTGCTGTATAATGATAGATAAATTGTATTCATTCATATATGATTAGTTAAAAGGTAGAATATAATTGTATTATTTTAATACATCCATAGCATATCTGTCCATCAGAGTAGCTATAATTGGAATAAATTAGAATGGGCAAACTGGAGTTGTATGTCAGAAATGCATTTCCCAAGTTCTTGAAGCTTCCTTTCAGCAAGACTGGTGAAAAGCAGGAGTGAAAATCACTGCCATTTTGTCATATAAACCCAAAATAAGGCAAAGGGCACCTTCAGTCAGGCCACTGGTTTAACATGTTTTCTGTCTGTGTAAAATAATGCACTATGTGGAATTGTATATGTGAGTTTATGGTTTTGGTTCAGTCCAAACCTCTGTTTTAAATTCAATAGAAAAGTTAACATATGCCATCATTTGTTAACAAAGTTTTGTTGAATAAGTCACATCTGTCATATGTTGGAGATTTGTAATTTGTAATCTAATTTTCAACAATATATTTCAGTGTAGAGGATGCAGAAATTATCTCCAAGCTTTTAACAGTTTAAATGTTCAGAGCCAGAAAGTATTTGCATGGTAACACACTGATCCAAATAATGACTTGTGAAATAAACACCATGGATGCACTTAAAACATATAATAAAAACAAATTGAAGTTCAATGAAGGATAATAAAAAATCCAGATATGGAAGATTACCGATGGTATGTGTTGGTCTTTACAAGTACAGAGTTATAACATGAATATGCTAGCATAATAAATAAATATTTATAAATCAAAATATTTACTTTCCTGATGAGATTGTTACGCAGAACTCAAAATGAGTTTCTATTGCTATCATTCAGGTGGGAACATGGCCAATTTTCAAATTAAAAAGTTAAATGCATGCAAATCATATTTGTTTCAAAATGCGGGGATAGGATAATAGCAGCTAAGAGGATAAACATAGCACCTGTTATATAGATATATGGAATGATACAGCAGATAATTTTTTTTATAACAAAGACACTGGAACAAATAATAGCGATTCCACTGTAGTAAATAACTATTTTAATTAATATTTTAAGCAAAGATGTAGTCACATCATATAGCTGAAAGACGCCATTTGGGCCAGAGAGTCCAAATGTTGCTTAGTGCAGAAATCCAAATTTAAGGATTCCAGGCAGATGGTTGTTCGGCCTCTATATGAACATACTCAGTGAAAGATTGGTTCCATTTCAAACTGCTCTGGCAAAAAAAATTCTCTAATTTTAGAGAAGAATGTGCCATTCTGTAACTTAAATTTATTATTCCTTGTCCAGAACGTAATACAGATAGTTCTTGAATAACAAAACTCATTTAGCCACCATTCAAAGTCTTGATGGCACTGAATGAGTGGTACTTATGACCAGTCCTCAAAGTTCTGTGACAGCAATCCTGCAGTCACATGATTGTGATCTGAATGCTTGTCGAATGCTCACAACATATAACGATTGCAGCACCACGCAGTCACATGATCACCATTTGCAACTTTTTCTGTTAACTTCCCACAAAAAAGGTAGTGGGAAAATTGGCAGTGACTCCCAATTTTGGGAGCTGAAGTCCACACAGCTTAAGGTTGCCAAGGTTGAGAAATGCTAGTTTGGAGTGTCTTTAAGATATATTATTATTTATAATATGCTTACAGGAAAAATATAAAGAACACAAATAAGAACCTTTGAAACAATAGCTTACGAAACTTTTGAGTACACGTGTAATCTCTATACTAGAATTAGAAACTATAGCTATTATGGAAGCAAGACTCAAACATAATTTATTTGCTTAATACATTGGATCAGTTTACTGTTAATAATTTTTAAAATAATATGAATTACTTCAAGAGAAAGTGTGATTGCTCCAAACTGAAATGTCAGTCTACTTATATAAAATACTTGTAGTTTGATTATTTAGTCTACATGCATTAGCAGCATCTACCCCTTGCGATCTATTGTCAGGACAGGTATCTGTTTTGATCTGTAATACTGATCACTGAAAGGACAAAACACTCTGATGGCACTTGATATTTACCAAATATATGTCTCCCACTATGTTTAAAATTATATTTAATAAATTTTGGTATCATATATGCCAAACATGATGCATCTTTTATAGAAAAATGCTTTATAGCTAAGTTCTACATTTGATTTTAGCAAACAGACTGAAAGAACATACAGAAAATTAGTATCTGGAAATATCTGCCATTTCCAAATGTTCAAAATACATCATTTGCCCAATAGCATTGGTCTTACAAAAGTTAACTTTATTTACATTGCATTAATAAGGATTTCAAGCACATGTTTCATTCTCATCGGTCTCATCACCAGAAAGTGGAGGGACTAATAGGTGCTCACTTCAGCTGGATGAAGTTTAATGAATCAAATCCTGGGAAATGGGATGGAAAAGGGAAAGATTCTCTCCATTAAGAAGAAGCTTTTAATTCAATGGAAACTTTCAGTTGGATAAAGCAGGAAAGAAGCCATTTTCACTATTTCTCCTTCTACTTGCACATCCCCTTTGATGGCGAGAGAGAGAGGGGGGAATAAAGGCTCTCTGAACACTGTAAAAAGTATGCTGGTAATGGGAAGATTTAAGGTTAGACTCTGCCACTTTTCTGGCAAAATAACTTTCTGTATTCATTCAGCCCAATATTTTCTTTACTGGCTATTCAAAGCTGCCTTAAGAAACATGTATCATTTTCTGTTTTAAAAAATCCAAGAATTCCTCCTTCTTGATAAAAACATAGTTTTATGGGAATTCCTTCTGCAATGGCAAGCCCAGAATAGCATCACTACAGAAAACAACAATTCTTCTGTTTATTTGCTCATAATTCTGAATCAGATGTGGTTTGACTTTTTTTAACAATTATTTTCTTAAATAAACACACCAAGGATCCTGAACTGGATTAGGATGATAATGTGGAAGAAAAGAGACTAAGTCTGCTTGCCACTTTATCTCAGAGTGTGTAATTTACATTGAAAGTATATACCATTTTGAAGAGAAGCTTTCAATGAGGAATAGAATAATAACTTTATTGTCACTTTGAATGTACACTAATCGGCATACATTAAAATGAAATTTCATTGCATACAGCTCTCAAAGAATCACCACCTTCAATATACACTACATAAATATGACAAAAATAAATAAATAAATACAGAATTATGCATATACCCACATATATTATATGACACAGAGAAACAACACAGTCTAGTTTGGATTATGTATACATGTGCATGGTAAATTAACATTCCATAGTTAGTGAGAGACGTTATAGTAAAAAAGGCCATCAGATGCTGGATCTTGACTGCAAAAAAAAAAGGAAAAAGGAGAGATCTTGAGATCATCTGTATATTCTGGATAGCTGTATTTCATGTGAATAGATGGCAGTCATGGGATTCCACCAAGCACAGAGTCGTTAATGTAGCCTTTTTATGAACTCAAGGTTCAACCAAATCTCACCTTTTTAATCACTTTGAAGTTTACTTTTTTTTACTGCTTGTTAAAGATTGAAAATCTTTAAAACCTCACATCTGGTCATATTTTCTGGATGAGCTTTCCTTCATTCTTTTAAGTAAGAAAATTATGTGTTTAAAGTATTGCAAGATTTTTTTTAATATATAGCAAAAAATGATTACAATGTTTTAGAAAGTTTTAAACAGATTAAGAATTCAGATGGACTTGAATTAATTTGAAATTAATTAAAAGAATCCATGGGAAATGCCTATGTTTATATATGGAAACAACTGATAAGATGACTTTGAAGATTGGACCATAGAGAGCACTAGAAAGAAAGAAATGTATCAGTGGCTATCTTAAGAGAAATCTGCAATGAATGGCTAAAAGATGTACCTAAAATTTATCTGATATTACACAATTGGACTTTGCTATTGAAGAGGAACAAGTTCCACTGAATAAAACTGAAATTGATTTGAATGTGGATTTTAAAATGGTAGCCTATAAAAAAGAGATAGAAATAATGGATTTACAAATGAAATGGGTAATGATTTAATAATTACAAAAGGCATAGAAATGTTAAATCAAAATAGTGTGGTGGATAATTTTTTGACATTGGATTTTCAAAATGGACTTGTCAACTGTCCCACTGGGTTAGACAGCAAAAGAAACTTCTGAGACATTTTTTTTACCAAAAGTATCACTTTACTGAAGATTCCATATTGGTACATAAGTAGAAAAGCCAGTTCTAGCTATTTCATGTACAAACAGCATAGGAAAACTCCCCCCCGACCTCCCATTGTCTATTGTCCACCAATAATTTGCACTCACTTTGTTTTGGGAAAGGTTTGTCTGCCTCAGACGTTCCTAGTTGGTGACCTTGGCGTGTTGGGTCCCATCTCAGGCTTCCAGTCAGCACACTTGCATTCGAAATTTCTCTCCCAGGCCTCCCTTACATTCCAATGCATTCCCTCCCACCTCCTGTTACTGTTGTCTGGTTGTGAGCAGGGCTGCATAGCAAGTCAACCATGACAGGACTAATTGAAGACCTTAAAGATACTGTGAAAAGAGATAATGAGAGGATGACCAGTGACATGGATATCTTTTTTTTTTTACTGGAATTACAAAAGGGGCTTGATAAAGCTGCAGTGATTTGAGGAGAAAAGACAAAGTACGAGAAAGGAAAAATTAGGACTTTGAGGGAACTAAAGGTTGTTGGGAGAAACAAAAAAAATACAAAATTGATTTATTTGAACAAGGTTAACACGAACAAGTTGCTATCTTTTGGAATTGTTTAGATATTTTTGGTGATTAGGACTATAAAACAATGTTTTAATGTTTGCTTATTTGAAGAGAAGAAAAAGGGAGGATATGACTAAATAAAAGGGAGATATAAACATAAAAGGAAGGATTCAAATTGAATTTAGTAGATTTAGTTTGTGATAGCTATGTTGTTATTTCTAATAACCCTTAGTGGACTTTTGCTGATTCATATGGACATATGAGATTAGTTTATAGAGAACTGTGTAAAGAGATGGGATAAAGAGATGGTTGGTTTTACTTTAAGAGATACTGATAAGTTGTTAATGTCGATTATGCATGCTGGGGATGAAGGAGGAAATATCTATATTCTTTTTTCTTTCTTTTTACTAAACTTTTTATTTCTAAAGATTTTTCTGTTTTTCAAGAGAGAAAAATCTTTATATTTGGTATTATTAGTTTTATTTTTGTAATATAATCTGTAATAAAATTATTAAAAAAGAAAGAATATATTATTATAAATATTTTGCATTCTTTGCAATAAAAAGCCAAGTAGGGACAAATATTCTCATATAATTGCCTGCTATCTTCATGAAAATAAATTTCTTTTTTTATGCAACTATATTAAAAAAAAACTTTGTGGTTTTCTCCTGTTAAATAATACAGTATCCTAATGCATGAATTCAAAATAAAAATATGGCCCAAGATAGTTTCTATTTTACCAGTTTAATTGGGTCAATAACTGCAAACATCCCCACCAATAAACATGCAGATATGATTCTTCCATATTTCATGCTCTGCATCTTTGAATTCCCAACACTGCAGAGTGGGAGGATTACTTTCTGCCTCCAGCCCATAATCATACAGCAACCAAATTTTTTCTTTGACATTTTTAAACTACAAGCAGTCTTTGAAGGATATGATTTTGTCATAACGAGGGCTGCTTAATCGTTCCTATGCCAGCCATTTTCTCCTCAGATATATATTTACTTATTAGTTTCTCCATATTTATGAAAGTGAGATGCAACTGTTTTTGGTTTGAGAAATCAGAGGAAGGACACACACCACCGCATGTCATATCTGCCCTAGTATTTCTATCATGCTGAATGAATTTTACTGTTGTTTTTTGCTTCTGGCTGATACTTACTATAACAACGTATTGTTGATATTTTATTATAATATTTAAGCTGATTCTAGGCATTTATTAGGGATAACCGCTCCCTTCCCATGCACACAGGTGGAAGAATGGTCTATGTATTAGAGCAGGGAGATTAAATCTGGGCTGCAAAAATGCAAACGGTTCACTGGGTCGCAGCAGCCAGATAGAATTTTCTGGGACTCTCAGCTGCCATCTAGTGTTTTGCTGGATCTGTGCAGACCATACCTGGTTGCTCTAGGACAGACAATTTCTAAAGTAGAGGTCCCCAACCTTTTGGGCCGCAGGGACCGGTTCCGTGGAGAAAGGTTTTTCCATGGACCAGAGAGTGTGTGGTTTTGTGTGCTGCCTGCATCCCACGGATGGGGCTTTGCTTGTTTGTGTGGACCGTTTGCTGGCATGCCGCGGCCTAGTACCAGTCCACGGACCGGGGGTTGGGGACCCCTGGTCTAAAGGGTTCCTTCTCTTCTTTGTAGTAGTCTTAGCCAGACTTCCCTTGTCTACAATTAATTCCAGTTAATTGCAACTTACTCATGTTTGACCCCATCTCTCTCTCTTTTCCTAGCACCATAGGAGGAGCATGTTAATGTAAGTATGAAATGTTTCTTTTTTAAATAAAAAGGTAAAAAAGATGGTTTAAGTCAAAGGCATGAACTAGAGCTCTGCTGGCTGTAGTAGAACAGCTTCAGTGAAATGAATGTTTTTATCTGGACTAGATTGTGTCTTCGCAAACAGGTATATAATTATTTTACTGAAATAAGAACATTAGATTAGCCTGCTTGCTAAATTGTCAGGCATGTTTTGTTTATTGAAAAGCATTGTGCACATAAATAAATTGTAAACATATTTCACCTGCAGACAAAGAGATGCGAACAAGGAATATGGTGGTGGTAGCAAAGATGAATTAAAGATTTCTGGGACATTTTGTCCACTGTATCACTGAAAGAGGAATGAGGTCCTCTTAAAGAGCAGCCTGGCTCACTTGCTCAAGTCACAGAGGGACCTTTTGGCAGCACGCTTGCTCTCTACTTGAACTATTTATTTCTACAAACACTTGAATGAATAATATTTTAGCTCAAAAAGACCCTCCAATTTTAAAACAAGTTGCAGATAAAATAAAAGCATTCAGACCATAAGGAAAAAAAGAAGAGCTAAACCATATTTATATTATTTCAAAGGCAAATGGAATGGCTGGCTGACTGGCTGGCCAGATTTGATAGCCCATGAAAAAAATTAACTATTGTACGACTTTAATCTTCCAAGGAAGAGAGATGGTAAAATTAGGACTCAGCCTCAAATCCTACCAACCTAATCTTGGAAGCAGATATATCTTGGAAGCAGATGTACAGACAACTTTATAAGAAGAGGCAATCTTTCAAATATTTTGATCCACAAATATTTACATCTTGCTCAGAAAATATTGTAACTTTTAATCGTTCCTGGAATGGAAGTTCATTCAGTGAATATTTTACAGAGTTTGTGGCAAAAATCCTTAAAAGGTGTTTTTTGAGACTAGAAGCAGTTCTATGTTACGCTGCAGACAAAGCAGCTTCATTTGTCCTGAAAGAAACAGCAGGATTTCTCAGGAAGAATCTTATCAGGTGACCCTACTGCATCCTTGCTGGAAGCTCCAATTCCAACAAACAATTCACTGATGAGGTACCTCTAGGTGTCTGGCAATAACAGATGCCTTCAATAAATGGGCCAACACTGTGTATAGTAAAGCTTACTCTTCTGCTATCTAATTTATATCTTCGGACAGGAGAGCAGTTTTGAAGGCTGACACTGCTCATCCTAGTCTGAGCAGCTAATGATTAATAAACTTAGAGACAAGGCTAGCCTTTCTTCCCACCAGCAGTCATGTTAGTCTAACCTAAAGGAGCTAACTAGCTTATAGATATAAACGTTTGTTAAATGTTGATAGATGTTTAAAGAAATAATCACAATTACTTGAAGCAAATACATTCCATTTCAGCTGATTACTTGGTATCAGCTGAGTTCTAGAAAACTGGTGCCAGTCAACTCACAGAAATAATATTAATTATAATATGTCAAAATTTGTCAATTTGTCTAATTCTAATCAGAAAATCTTGGTCAGCCAAGCTACTGATTTCTTTTCTGCCACAGGTTTACCACAGGTTTACAGTTCTATCTGCAGAATCTAACACTTTTGTCAAAATAAGTAAAGGGCTGCTGTTGTGGGGAAAACAGGAGGTTGGATCATTAGCTACCATGTTTCCCTGAAGTAAGGTCTACTCTGCAAATAAGCCCTAAGTTGATTTTGGGGGGTTGGCCTAATATAAGCCCTACCCAAAAAATAAGCCCTAGTTTTGGGGTGAGACACACACCTAAAAATCAAGCTGGGGTGGGAGGGTGGAGCTGCCCAATGCACCCTGCACCCCCTTAACCTTGCAGCTAGGCCTCACTGGCCCAATTTTTCTGTAGCATCTTCTGCAGCCAGGCCTGCATTTCTCAGTCACAGGCCTTTCCACAAGGCCACTGCAGCCAAGAACCAAGCTAAGGATCCAAGACCTCTGCAGCCAAGAACCGAGCTATGGATTGAATCTATAGCTTGGTACTCGGCTGCAGAGGCCTTCTGGAAAGGGAAATGCAAGCCGGAATGCAGCTGCAGAATGAAGCTGCTCCTTCCGCAGCAGAAGACGTGAATCGGCTGGGCGGGATTGTCGGTACCAGAATTGAGTATCAAAGCCCCCCTCCCGAAAATAAGACCTGGTGCCTCTTTCGGAGGCAAAAAATAAAATAAAATTAAAACCTGGTCTTATTTTTGGGGAAACATGGTATGTATCCTGATTTGAATAATAGTGCAATTGCCAAAAATAAAGATGGGATAAAAATAAATAAATAAATTCTAGGAACATTATGCTGTCATATTTCAAGCTTTATGTGTGTAACATGATGCGCATATAAAGGGGCAAAGCTTGTACCTAATAGTGTAATGCAGCTTTTGTTATTTGCTTCCCAATAACCTCCCCAGGGGCACTCCTAGGTAGAATCCAATGTAGATTTTAGATTCTACAATGAGCCTTCCTTTCCCTTGTCACTGTGGATCTTCAAAATCTGTCCCAAATGGCAGGAAATACTCTGACACAGATTGCAGGAAACCGCAGAAGAAGGGAAAAGAAGAAAAACCAGTGTCAGGCAATGGATAAGATGTTGGACTAGGTCTGGGTGGAACCAGGTTCAGTTATATTAGACTGTTGTGGAAATACATTGGGTAGGTTTGGGCAAACCACAATCTCCTGGTTCAGCCTAGCTCATACAGGAACTTATGCTGCAGACAAAATAAAGTTCTCCCCATGTGCTTTTCCTGAGATCCTGGAGAAAAGGTAGACTATAAATCCAACTACTAATAAAAAAAAAAGGGATAAAAAGATTTGCTTTCCATTTCTGTTTTGTGAGTCAAAATTGCTTCTGTGCAGATATAGATCTTGATTCTGAACAAAAACTAGCAGTTCTGCATCTGTTGTAACATCCAATTTGTGTTGACATTTTTGTGTGTGTCATGGAGATACTGCATGCATATGTGAATTTTTTTCATATACAGGAAATGATTATGGATGATAGCAACCCTTCTGGATAGTTGCTTTGCTAGGCTTTGCTCAGCAAAGGTAATGATAATTAATGGAAGTAATTTCCCAAAGTGAAGATGTTTAACTCCATTAGAATGCAGACACATAAGGTCTTTCTTGTTTTAAATTACACCATAATAGGATAATGTGTTGTTTGTTCCAGATGCAGGTCACTACCCAATGGAAATGAGCAATAAAAAATGTGTGTTTATGTAATCATGGTTACTGCATCATCCCTATGGGTAATAACATTATTGTTACCATTAACACTGTCATGAAACTCATTTATAGGTAAATGCATACATTTAGGAAACATTAAACACAGTCAGGATTACTGTAGAGAAACATGTGATAAGGCAGCATTCAAGAAAGTTGAATATCAACTTTTGAGAGAAAGATGACCAAGTAAATCCTTTTCATCTGGAACCACTTTTAGCTCCACAAGGAACTATTTCATCTGATTACCACACAAACTATTTAAATGTGAGTAATTTGTTTATTCTGACACCAGAATTCTCTCTCAGAGGAGATAGGCCATTGTTATGGCATATTCATTCAAATTAAACTTTTATTTCTCCAGGCAAGTAAATATTTGTTTTGAACATTTATTTAAAAAAAACAATATTTTAAGCTTTTTGATTTATAATCAAATGGTATTTCTAATTTACTTATTTTTTTTATAACTCGTCCAGTTAATGATGTTTTGGTATGTTTCTGAAATTTAAAACTAAAATTATATAACTAGATGTGATTTGTGAAACTTCCAGGTTTGACCTTCCCTCATTACAGCTTCAGTGCCACTTTTTTGAATAGATCGAATTAGAACTATTTCACAAATTACATTTAAATGTGTTACAATAATTTGAATATATAATGATCCTCAACCTGGTTCTCTGCAAAGGTGTGGCCTTCAACTCCCATAAATCTTTGGCCAACAGGGGAGGTATCTGGATGACATCACATTAGTGCAAGCATCATTCAGAGTTTCCAGGTAATAATTGGCTGCCTGGTCATGTCTTTACAGAGGTTTTCTGTTCCTATATTTCTTATTTTTCTGATGTCCAGGTGAAATCTAACAAGCGGCACTAATGCAATTTGGTTCTTCTTAGAATTGCAAACATAAAAAAAGTTGTATAGAATTGTTGCATTTTATTGTAGAGCAAAATTTCAAGAAGTAAGACCATTTTAAAACAAATCCAGTTCCACGTTATCCCAGAAATGTACTGTATTGTCAGGAGCAATAGAGGATACACCCATGTTTGAAAAAAAGGTTTTCTGCAAAATAGGCATGGGGGAGGGGAGAGGAAAGTGTGAAACTGCCACCTGGAAATCTAATGCCTCTGTACGTGATATTTTTTGGGGGAAAAGTATGGGGTGTTGTTTGTTCTAGTTTTCTATTAAAGGGAAAAGGCACACATCTGTTCTGGACCATATCCAGGGAGAGGTTGTCCATATGGGCACACAAGAAGACATCAAATTCATTTATCAAATTTGGCAGCACTACTGAGGAAACACATGACAGGTTAATTGCATGCTTGTAAACCACTTGCCTAAAAATGGTTATAGTGACATTTCCCTAGAACTGAGTAAGAATCATGGGTTTATTCCTTGGAGAGATATATGACAACATGTAATTAGTAAAAATATAAGGAAAAACAAAACAGGAGAACGAAGAAGGTATAGAACAAAAACAACAAAAGATACAACCCAGAAAGGATCTTTTCATGCAAGCTGGGATGGGAGGTAGAAAAAGTTAATGTTGCGAGAACACTATTTCGTGTTATTTATGTGTTTATTTTGTAGGGACTACACACAATGGCTAGCAAAAATAGCAATAGCAACAGCACTTAGACTTATATACTGCTCCATAGTGCTTTACAGTGCTTTCTTGGTGGTTTACAGTGTCAGCATATTGTCCCCAGCAATCTGTGTCCTCATTTTACTGATCTTGGAAGGATGGAAGGCTGAGTCAACCTTGAGCCTTCAGGATTGAACTCCAGACTATGGGCAGAGTTAGCCTGCAATACTGCATTCTAACCACTGCGCCACCAGGGCTCTTGAACATTATGCAGCTGCCAAAGATGAGGAGGAATCTTTAGAGAATCTTAAGATGTTCAAAATAAATAATGGAATCCATTGACAATATGAGCTGTTGCCCAGTGATGACCAGCCAGTATGTGCTTATACAAGAACAAGACTTATAATAGCATAGCTGTATCTATGATACAGTTAAAAACAAAGGGAAACATATTTAAACTTTAATAAGCAGAAAATCTACCACTGTTCCTTGTATTATTAATTTATTCTTTCTTAGTTTAAAACCTTCAAGCTGTCCTTTTCCAGCAATTACCAGTGCAGAAGGTCAGACTTAGATAAAATGTGGATTATACAACTCACTGCAGTGCCAGAGTTGCAGGAGCTCAGGAAAAACAAACATGCTTACTTCAGTAGGTGAGGTCGTGTGCAAACAAATCTAAAATTTGTGAATCTGAGCAGAGTGCAGTCTCATACCAGGCCAGAGGTTAATCATAGAATCAGGAGCACATTCAGAAAGCCTGAGCCAAAACTAGAAAGCTGTTTCCCAACAGAAGTCTGACTCTCAAGCCCTACTTCAAAAGTACTGATTCATGCATGCCTCTTTTTCTGAGGAGTCTCACTGAACGTTTCTGTTCTGTTCCTTTGATCTTTCTGAAGATGTGAGGGCTTGTAGGTCTTTCTCCTGCTCAAGTGACTCAGCCTGTTCAAGTGGCCCATTAACTGAGGATTGGTTTATCCTCAACAGATCTTGCTTCTTCTGAACTTCATCTGCAGATATATGAGCATTACCTGGCTCCTAGGTTGCAAGATCAGAGCCCGTCTAACCCTGCTCCTCCATTTTCAAATCTGACTCTCCTTACATGCCCATAACACAAGATTTTCCCCCTACCCTCTCTTGTTCTGCAATTTTCTGTACCAAATAGCTTGAGCCAATGGAGTTCAATTACTAAGTCTATTCACATGTTGGAAAATGGGACTTAAAAGGGTATAGGAATGTTTGCATAATTATTCCAAGTAGAACAGTCATATTTTGAATAATGAAATAAAAACTCCACTAACAAATGTCAATATTTTAATTCTTAATAAGTCAGCTACTCATTAGTGTGTGTGGGGTTTGCAGTCATATTGCAGTATGCATATTTGATAATGTTGTGGATTAATATTAATTCAGGTATGATGTAAGTTCTGTATTTCACAGATTATGTTAGGAAGAATTTGCTTATTAAAGTGAATTTTAAAAGGCCAAGCTGCTGAAATAAGAAGCTTAGTCTAGTTTCTGTTTTGCACCTGTGATGGACAGCGTCTTAGCAGGTGATTAACACCAGGGTATTGCGTGAATTCAGTTGGACCTCTCATTAGTTTTCAGGGCCACAAACCATGGAATTCTGGCTGAGGATAAGAGGCATTACTAATATTAAATTAGGTCATAACTGGATAGGAGATTCCAATATTTATTGCTGGGAGAAGTATGTTCCACACTGTTCTGATTTGGTCCCTTGTGTGCTTAACATCGTTATAAAAATGCTAGAAAATGTGATTTGGGCATCTGAAATATAGTACTATCACTTTTAACTTTGGGAGATAACCTGATTCACTGTGTTGAAAAAAATCACAATGTGAGATTATTAAACTCTCATCATCTATAAATGCAGCACAATAGTCTACAATTAGGGAATTTTTGCAGGCATACAAACATTTCCACTTGACCTAGCATGCTAGTCTCTCCTTGTACACAAAGGCATTTATTCCGTACAGTCTTGCTGTACCCATGGAGATTGGCTCTTCATTGATATCATCAGTACAACTTAAAAGGAGAAAATATCATTTGTCCTCCTGTGTTGAATTCTACATAAGAATGGATCTCCTGAATAAGGACTACAGTATCAATGACATCCAACTAAATCCCTTTGCATTAACTTTCAAGGTAACATTTGAAAGCCTGAACCAGCATGGGATGGATATTTCATTTAGCTGGAGATGCTTTTATTGCTAATAAAACAACTCTGAGAATAGCTATCAAATTATATAACCTGGGAGTGTTTGGTTGCTTTTCTCTTTTCTCCTACAAAATCAGATTTTATAAGACTTTAGCTAGTGAGCCACCGGTGACTCTTATTAGAAAATGCAAATCATACTCTCATCACACATGAACTGCCCACATAGATCATTCCAACTTATTTCTTCTGCTGCCTTTAAATAATATTTGGAAACTGCATATAATTCAGAAAGCTCTACCAGGCTGTGAATTCTTACTGAGAGCATATCATTTCATTGTTGTGCAACTTGTTTTGGCTTTTAGAATATTTTTCCTATGGTTCCCAAGATCTTGCTCACCAGTTAAGGAAATGCTACTAGATTTGCAATGCAAAGATCCAGATCACTTGATGACAATAAAAATATAAAGAAAACCATTAACTTAATGCGGTCAGTATCAAACATCCGGATATGTAGCAGTCTGGACCTGGTAACTCTGGTTATAATGTGGAGGTTCTGTTCTGTGTGCCTTCATGTAAAGTGCATTTCAGAAACTGAGTTGAGGATTATAAACAATCCTAAATTCTGAATTTTATTATTAAGGAAAGTTTAGCTTCTTTTGTTCTTCTTTTTTATACACAATTTGATACTGTTTGATTTTTTTAAAAAAATAAAATAATACAAAACATTTTATTGCAATTCAATTCCGTAAGATGTTTTAGCAGCTACTTGAAGATACACAATGGCATATAAATATTTAAATAAATTAAATATACTGTTGAGATTTTACCAAATATTTCAGTGGACAAATGAATGGCAATATTTGAATGAAATCTTAAAGACATTGTTGTCCTTCATGTTTTTACTATGGTTCTATTATTATTAGTTAAATTAACTAAAAGAGAATATTTTATTAAAATTAATACTTAATGTTTACTTCATTGAATTAAATATTAGAATTATCCTGCTGTTAACAGATATGCTTAGTAGATGATATGGTTAGGTCTTGGAGCCAATTGATTAATTTGTGAGTACAATAGCTAAATCTATCCACAGTCAAGTAGAAATAAGACATCTATTTATTCCACTACTAATAAAAAAAATACCTTGGTATTATAAAAACAAATTGCCCTTGTAAAAATGCAAGTAATTATTGGAGTAAACAGAAAGAAAACTCTTTAAAAATGGTACCATAAAATAAAGTATATGTATTAAAATGGTGTTGTGCAAAACATTTTTCCATCACAATGTTTTGTATAATGTGAAAATGTTGGCTTTTTTTATCTCATATTCAATCAAATTGCAATCATTTTGTATCCTCTGTTCTTGGAACATTCACATAATAACAAACTTTTTGAATATAAAGCTATTATTAGTGTTTTAAATTAATGGTTTATTAATGATTATTAAAGAATATACTGCTTTGTATGTCCCCAGCTTATATTTCTTATTAGTTTGATTTGATAGTTTAATCATTTAGGAATAATGTTCCATAGAAATTTACCGTTATTCAGGAAAATGTGCTTTATTCTTGAATTCTTTTGGTTACAAAAGTAGTTATATTTTATCTAGCTTCCAGTATACTGCTTCTGATATGTCAATTCTGTGTCAATATATTGGAAATGGGTCTCAATCAGCTTATATAAACAAAATTACAAAGCTGGAATGAATTTGGTAAATCATCCAATCCAATACCCTGCTCAGCATAGAGTCCAGATTATAGTATATCAAAAAATATCTGGCAGTTTGTTCCAAAATCTCCAGCAAGTAAGAGCCCATTACATAATTGCACTTACTGTACCATGAACTGCATTTACTATGAAGAATAAGATGATTCCTAGTTAAATTCTTGCATAATCTTATAAAATGTATACAAAGTCTTTATTTTAAATATTGTCACTCTGTGGGTCCTCAGAGGTGTACCTTCTTTGTTGCAACTGGCCCTATGGAACAATCTTCTCCCTGAGATCCAACAGCCCTCCCCGTAATCTTTTCACTTTCCGAACAGTACTTAAGACCTGGCTGTGCTCCAGGATAGATTGAGGTCATAGCATGGGTTGCATCAAAAAGTGTGATTGATTTTTCTATTTTTGGTTTTATTCTTTCTTTTGATTTTAGTTGTGTACACATTGTTTTACTCTTAAGTCGTAAGCCTATCAGAGTTTTAAGATAGGTAGCTTTACAACTGATTTAAATAAAGAAAAAAACCTATCAAATGTGTAGTGTGTTTTTAGATGTTTGCCATAATTCAAAATAAGGTTAAATGCATTAAAGGTCTTCCATTTCAGTAGTCTTATCTGTATGTTAGGCTGTTAGACTATGGCCTATCTCAGGGCTTTTTTTCTCGGAGAAAAGGTGGCGGAACTCAAACCTGGCCACGCCCTCATCAAACCCTAGGACCGCCCCTTTAGAGAACAGGAATGCAAGTAAAATTTGGGAGGGGCTATTTCCGGTGTGGGAGGGGCTATTTCCGGTGCGGCCGGCCCGGAAAAAGGTGCCGGAACGCGGTTCTGCCGCGTTCCGGCTGAAAAAAAGCCCTGGCCTATCTAATCTATAGGCTATGGCCTATCTAATCTAATCTATCTAATCTACAAATCTTCAATCATGTTATAGAAATGAATACGATTCATACAAATCATTAGCCTATCTTTTTCTGGTTTTGAAATTATTCATACTGTATATCCAAACACTTTTGCAAAACAATAGGTTGAGGAACATTGTCCTAAAATCTGGTCATTTTTTAAAAAATCTGTTTGTTTTGTATCTATACAGTCTCCTATGGTGCCAAAATGCTTAGGACATGCCCTTACAATATTCCCCCCCCTCCCATGGTCAACATGGTGCCTCAGACAGCTTAGATGTTTTAGAATGGAGGTAGTGTTTTCTATGTGATGTTGGCCCAAGATATTCCAAGGAGACAGCCTAGAAAAGGGGCATGAAAGAGGAGGTGGATGCTCAGCAATGTCCAGCTCTACCTGATGTAGCAGTCTGCTGAAGAATTGCCGCCTTCTGTCTGGTTCCTGGGCTCTGTGCCTGTCTTCAGTGCTGATCTGGCTGTGAAGACTTGAATCTCAACCTTTCTTTTTTGTTACAGATAGGTTTTTTATTTATTATTAAATTTATATACCGCCCTATCTCCCTTACAGGACTCAGGGCGGTGAACAGGCGATACTAAAAACCACGATAATAAATAAATAGTTTCTGTTCTAAAATCGAATTAAATAACAGGCCTGTTCTAAAAACACACCCATACAAAAACCCCCACTGAAACATAATCAAACTACGCCAGGCCGGCCGCACGGAATAGATGGGCCTTCAGGGCTCGGCGAAAAAGGCGCAGGTCCNAAGTTGTTACTAACACCTTGAAGCGCACCCGGAAGGCCACCGGCAGCCAGTGCAGCTCGCGCAGGAGAGGTGTTACATGGGAGCATCTAGAGGCCCCCAAAATCCCCTGCGCAGCCGCATTCTGAACTAGCTGGAGCCTCCGGGTGCACCTCAAGGGGAGCCCCATGTAGAGAGCATTGCAATAGTCCAGGCGGGAAACTAAAGGTTGACTAAACAACCTAAATGTGATTGCTACATTGAACAACAGTATGCAACCTAAAGAAGCTGAAAAGGCCAGTCCTGTTTTTGAATGCCAAATCTATTTGTGCCATGCTGTGGAATGATTGATCTGAGAAGCTTTCTATATGAATTCGAGGTGGGGGTGGGTAGACAGGCCTTCCTCTAGATTTACCATTACTCTGACAGTGATGGAAACTGAACCTTGGCTTCTGTAGCTATTTTATTTACTGTTTTTTGAAGGACAGATCAACATATCCACCCACACATACTCTGCAAACCCCTTTCTCAAACTCCAACTCTTGAATAGATTTTAGCCAACAACTACATCTCACTTGCATACATACACATTAGATGGCAGCCAAGAGGTTTTAAAAAAGCTTTATAACTCTGTACTGTCAACTAGTGGTAAAAAGGCTGACTAGTCAATAATTGATAATCATGTGGGGAAAATTATGTGGAAAAATTAAATGAATCCCATAAACTATATCTCTCATATCAAAACACGAAGAATACTTATGCATCAGCAACACTAATCCAGGTGGCCTCCATATTGCAGCCAAGAGATGCAGTCTGTTTGTTGCCACTTAATGGTCATTAGTGGGCAACAAAGATTTTGCTTCATGAACACTTTTGGGTGTATCTTATAGGAAGCACTTCTTGTCCAGTGTAGTCTTTTGAAAAGGAAAAACATAGACAAAATTTATTGGATAAACTTGGATACTGGAATCGGTACTTTTAGATAGCTCACTGGAACCACTACTAATATAGCTAAAACAAATATTTTGGACACCTAACATGAAAGCAACAGTCACTGAAAATGAACTTGATGTTGGGAAAAATCAAGGGCTAACAAAATGCCACTGATGTCATACAAGAACTCAAAAAAGCACATATTGACAAAGAGTCCTGGTGAAATGATATCCAATGAGTCAGAGAAAGTTGGAAGTAACTGGACAAGAAGAAAAAGTGATTATTTAGATTTTGATAGCCCAAATAAAATTGCTTTAAATTTGGTATCAATACCAAATAGCTGACTCGTAAGAGCTGTATGACTGCCAGTCATTTTCAGGTGACAAGTCAGGAACAGAGAATACAGGCAGAAGTTGGCTTTAGAATTTAACGAGCATAGGACATAGGGCAGAGTTATTTCTTTAAATGAATAGTCATTTAGAATGTATCCGTTGAATTGGAGAATCTTTTAAAACTAACACATTTTATCAAAAGACATAAGCTTTGATGAACAATAGCTCACTTCATTAGATGCTTGGAGTGGCTAAACTGAAGTAGGATTTAAACTGGAATGGGGTGGGAAAATATTATCAGAATCCTATGAAGAATAGGCTTTGCTTCACAATAATCTCCTGGCCTTGAATGAAAAAAAAATGCCCTTCCTTGTATTTTAATTTTACATTTGCTGTTTGTTAGCAGGCACCTGCTGCCTCCTCCTTTAAGATGTTGAGTTGAAGGGTCAGTCTAGGCAAAATGCCAGGAACTGAAGTCACCTCTTTATAGCTAGGCTTGAGACTTCCTGTTATTGTAATAATTTCCTCAGGAAACCTGGCCACCACACATGTTCTGGAACTGTCCAGAGATTTTAATTTATTGTTGCTTGGGCAGCCAAGATAAATTATAATATTTCATTCTACACCATTTGTCAATTCAGTAACTTGGGTCCTTGATATTGCATAATTTATATAAAGTTAGAAATCTAGCTTTCTCCTTGAATGTTGTTGTCATAGTGATGCAATATTGGCTCATTTTACAATATGCTCCTTGGTCATATCAGCTGGTACTGTAATTAGGTTGTGGGGTAGGACACAATTTCTGTGTGTGCATTTACATCTTTTTAAACAATTTGCTGTACTTTTGAGCATGTATCCTTGCAAAACAATAAAAAGAATCTCTGTGAATTATCAAAGTATTGTTGCTGCTACTATTACTTTTCTTTCTTTTGCACTGAATTTTGTGAAAACTCCTATATCTGTATGGTATAGCAGGGGGAATTCAATTTCCCCAAAAACAAATAACATAAAAATAAAATTAATATTGGCAGGAGAGTGTTGCCACTTTATCAGTAGTGTTTCACAGAGACTATCAAAATACATGCATGATACAGAAACAATTGCATTCTAATTATCAATCACAGCTGAAGGGAGAACTATATTTCCCTAGTGGGAAAATATAACAGTTTGAGGGCTGAGAATGGGTATCATGTCTGGAAGAAAAATGTGATCTTGGCTATGAACATCAAAACTTAACAATTGTTTATATCCTTGTATCTAACAAAATATTGGTACACTGTCTCACAAAGAATAATTGGATTTTCAGTTCATAAAACAAGCATCTAAGGAGAACGTTAGGGGGCGTATAAAATTGTAAACAGTATGGAAAAGTGATTCTCCCTCTTATTTTATAATACAATGGCTGGATTCACAAATCATATCAAAGCATGGGTTTGATTGATTTTTGCTTAATGAACAGCATGAACCCAACCACTACAGCTTGTAAAGCATGGTGTACAGTTCAGAGTGTTACATAAATACAGCCATTTGAAGCTGATTCACTAAACCACGGATAAATAAAATATAATTTAATGCAGTGTGTGAGCAAGGTCTATATCTACAAGTGCATTTTTTTACAAAACAAATAAAAATGCTTGCTTAGTTAACAATAAAAATGAACTGACAAATTCAAGTAGCATAGATTTATTTGCTACAAAAATGAAGTGGAACTGCTTTTTATATAAGTCAAGGTTAAATAGAACCTATGAATGCACAAAACAATAATATTTTTAAAATAAAAATGCTGTACTAGATTTTGCTGGATTTGTTTCAGCAAGGTAATTGTAACAAAGGATTTATTATTACTATATTATTATTATTATTATTATTATTATTATTATTATTATTATTATTATTATTATTATTATTATTATTATTATTATTATACAGTGATTTGGCCTGGGAAATCTACTTCACAGATTTGATGGCACATTACCAAGAAGAAAAGTATTTTCATAATATATGAGGCATCGGTTCTAGCCCTCAAAGGCTTCTCTACATTGGTCCTAATTTGTGTGGGATCTGAAACATTTCACATTATGAAGAAGCTCAAGATTTCAATCATTTAGTGAAATGCTGGTTCCACTGGAGCAGCACAACTATAACTATTTCCACTAATTTCAAGGAAGTCAGGCTGATGAATTACAGTGACATTAATTCACTTTGTGTTAATACTAGGGCTTAAAATTAAAGACCTGCTTCCATTTTGGGCTTAAGCACAGCATTACGAAATGGATAAATTTGGCATGTTATATCAAGCAGCATGGCTGTGGGAGTTAACAGGATACAGAGCTATAAGAGACAAAGATTTCCCAATAACTACATTTTTTTTTACTTTCAGGGCAAATACCAAACTGGGACAAGGTGAGAAAGGACAGGATTATAAATCAATACTTAATATTCATTCTTAATTAGTAAAACCCTTTGTTAATCTATAGAATATCCAATTTCTGAGATACATTTTAAAAAAAAATCTTTAAGAATTTTATCCAGTAGCCAATTTTTAAAAAGCTAAACTATCAAGACCTAGTTACTGGAGGAATGCTTACAATACCTGTTGCAACAAAAATAAACTTAAGTGTTGCTTAAATGTATTTACAGTATTTCCACATTGATTTTTAGGCAATTTTCAAATAGCTGGCTTATAGCATAAAGGTAATATAAGTATTTGTACGGGGAATTCTGGATGTTGAAATCTACACATCTAGCTATAGAATATGGCAGCTGGGAGGGAATGACATATTGAAGTTCTAGTCACATACAGGTAGTCCTTATTTAGCAACAATTGGGACCAGCACCTAAGTCATTAAGCGAACAAGCGGGTAAGTGAAATCACACTGTGCTTATGATTGTACTTCAGGTTTCCTTTGCTTTACAGACCTGTGAAAGTTGTAAATGTGAGGATTGGTTGTAAAGTTATTTTTTCATCACTGTCATAACTGCAAACAGCCATTAAACAAGAGAGTTGTTAAATGAGAATTACTTATAGTCAGTGTCTGATATAAGATCTTCACAATTTCTAAATATCTATAAAAAAAATCTGATAAACCACATCTGTTTTGAAGTGTATCAGACTTACTGGTTAATTGTAGTGTTTTCTAATTGTGCTAATTTTACGTTATTTCCCTAGTTGTGACTTATAGTATCTTCAAGACAAAACTGACACTGACAAAATTACAGCAATGAAAATGCTACAAGTCTCTAATGGGAAAAATGACCTTAATCAGTGACTTTAGGTTTTATATATTATCCAACTCCTACCCTCGCGACACAGAAATATGTTTTTTTTTCTCAGAATGATCTTGTGAATTAATCAAAACCGTCCAATGGCTTCACATATAATTAGTCCTAATCCAGATTGTTGATTCCAAAATTATAAATTAATGTCTTGATACTGCTCCTAAAGTTTTACAAAACTGAATAAACCTAACTTACATATACCTAGCCAAAGCACAACTGGAAGGATTATTGCCTTATGGGATGTGGGAGATCATCTAGCCTAGTCTGGCACAGGCAAAATATTTAAAGCTAAAGAAATTTGTTTAGGCAGCCGGATTATCTTTATTAGTATGGATGGATGAAATAAGTCAAAGCTCTAGTTTAGCCAAAGAATACTGTACTTTAAAATGCTGGTTTTTCTTTCCAATATTCTCTTTAATACAAGCACTTTTCCAGCCCCTTGCCAGGAGAAGAAAAGACTCTCCAGGCTGGAAACAGGCGCTTCAGTAAACCAAGGATGTGAAGCTTAGGCCTAACTCCTGACACATTTCCTTCCTGCAATTAGAAGGGAAGGCTCTGGGAGTCCAGATACGGTTGCGAAGTGTAAGGAAAAGGAGTTCCCTCCGCATTGCAATCCTTCAATCCAGGCTGCCCGCCTGATTCCTGTTTCCGCTCCCATTGTGGAGCCGAGAGTCAAGATGCGAGGGCTGATCTTCGCCTCGCTCGCCCTCTTGCCGCCTTTCTTGGGCCTCTGGGCCTCTGGCGAGCTCCCTCAGAGCGGCCACACTTTGTGTCAGGCGTCCGGGGCCTGCTACAGCATCCACCTAGGCCGCATGAACTTTTACCAGGCTCAGAATGCTTGCGCTCAGCACGGGGGAGGTCTGAGCACGGCCAGCGGCCGCACCGAAATCGGGGTCATCCTAGCTCTGCTGAAAGGCCTTGCCAGCGAGACGGGCGGCTCTTTGTTTTGGCTGGGCCTGGTTAAGAAACCCCAGCAGTGCACCCTTCAAGACCTGCCGCTCAGGGGGTTCTCCTGGATCTCCCCGGGGCTTCACGAGCCGGGGGCGAACGGGACCGCCACGCCGCCCAATTGGCTCAGAGAACCGAGCAAGTCCTGCACTATGCAGAGATGCGCTGGGCTGCAAGTCAGCTTGGGCCAACCGCACCTGAAACCGTGGGGCCTGAAGGACCACGGATGCACCAAGGCGAGCCCTGGTTATATCTGTAAATACAGCTACGCGGGAACGTGCCCCATCCTCCACTCTGGGGCGCTGGGAATGGTCTACAGGCTGCCTTTTCAACTTCAAAGCCCGGCCGCGGAATTCAGCCCTCCCGGCACCGAGCTTACTATAGGGTGCCCCGGGCGAGAGGCGCGTTTCACTTGCCGCCTGTCGCCGAACGGCTCCCATTGGGAAGGCACCGAGCAGGACCTGTGCTCCTGCCCCAGCGGCTACTGGAGTCCGAGCAGCGGAGGCTGCGCGGTATTTTCGGACTGCTTTAGTGCCCAAGGCGCGTTCCGTTGTTTATGCGCTTGGAGATCCCGCTTGGCGGCAGACGAAGAGAGTTGCGTCGCGCCAGCCAGAGATGGCGCAACGACGGTGAAGCCCGCCGTTTCTACTCCGAGGGCTACGGGAACTTTCCCTGCGAATAGCACCGCCGGGCCTGGTCAAAATATATCGTTTCTGGAATCATTTACTACTCCGATCGACAACAGAACCACCAAGCATTTGGCTTCTTCAAACGTCTCCAACTATATCTTCATCCTGATCACGGTGGTGGTGGTGATTCTTCTGATTATGGTCATGGCCTCGTTTCAGGTCTTCCAGGCATGCTTCAAGAACTGCTCTTCCAACGGTTCCCAGCCTACAAAAGATGGTGTTGCAGTTGTAGAAGGCGATCCAGAAGCCTCTGGCACCCGCACCAACTCTGAACATTCCCTGGGACCCAGCAAAGCAGAGTCCATAGCTTCTCAGGAAGACTTTAAACCAGCCGAATTGGGACAACTATAAGGAGGCTGGAAAGAACATTTGGAGAAGAAATCTGGTGGGGGACGAAAAGGAGATATTCTTTTGAATACAATAAATATTAGCAAATGTTTACAGGTTATATATGTAGAAATAAAAGTTACATTTTTTTTGTTTGAAGGCAGTTGTGTTTTTGTTTGACACTATTTGATGAATTAGAATGGTTTCTTTCTTTGAGGTGCCCTTGACAACATTGATCAGAAATCACTCCTCCCCACCATCTAGATTATTCCCTAAAATAGAAGAGTTAGAAGGATAAGAAATGGCAGTTCATATTTCTTGCAGTGATCCAGCTAGATAATTGAAAAATGGAGTGCTACAAGTGACTGTGCTGTGTGAGGGCCACCACTTACTTGATTGTAGAGTCTCTATCTCTCCTCCCCCTTCCTTGTTACTGCAGCTGAGACCAGGCTGTGTGAATAGTGTTGTGTTGCCTGGGGAAAAATTCAGGGAGTAGCTGCTAATTATATCTACTCTTGCTGAATCTTGCAAGAATTGGGATTGGGTGCACAGGCTCTGCTGTCACTGCCATATTGTCTATAGGGAGAGGAGAACAAGCTAGTAGAACTGAATATGGTTGTAAGAAATTACTCTTGTAGGTGACTTTCTTGGGTGGTCCAGTAATTATGTTTTTGGAGGATAGGTAGATATTTGCCACCAAGGAGCAAAGGGTGGAATGGAACTATTGGCTTCTGTACATTATTACTTTTATCATTTAACTTTCTTATTTTAAACCCTCAAATATAATTCTGATCTAACACAGTAATGATAGAGCTGTCTTTTTGGAGATGTGTCCCATTGAATCAAAGAGAACGTATTCTAGATAGACATATAGGATGGCTCTCTTAAGTTCATCTTATTTTGAATGTTTTGTTTCCTTGAGTTCTTACTTGAGTGTCTTGGGTACTCTACTATACATGCATGTTCAGATCAATTTGTCTGGCTGAAAAAGGGATCTGAAAAATGCAGTTCTGTGGCTTCATGGGCTCCTTTAAAGGAAGAAATATTGACCAGTGCTTAATTTTTATGATATAAAGTTTTGTGTTCCAACTTGCTTAAATGAAAATTCTCTAAATAGACAGAGCAGTTTTCAAATATTTCTCATGACTAGCATATGTTAGTTCAATGTTATGAAAAGCATTGCACATCACTGGTTTCAAATATGTCCCTATTTAATAGATGGCTTAAATGATCGTTTAATTTATTCCATCTCACTTTTCTAATGAATTGAACTTGATAATTCAACTATTTTCTAGATGTTTTGCTCCTTAGATGTGTCAGGTAATAACCAGGAAGAGATCCTTGGCATCTAACTCATTCCTTGGTTGAATTTTGAATTCTTTTTCCAAAATGGAGAAAGATCTTTTCATTTTTCCACTTCTTAGTAAATATTTTATCTGTGAATTGACTGTGATGCTGCATTCATCACTTGCTTTTCATTGTATGAATATGATATAGTTCTGGATTTTATATAGCTAACTTTTTAGTGATGAATTTAATGTGAGACACTTTAGAAAATTCAGGAAATTCAAGGAAAAGGTAGGATATACATTTATAAATTTATTACTATAACTGGAACACCAACAAATGAAGGAGATTTGGTGCCTTACTCCTTCACTGTAAAATATCATGGAGAGGTCAGTTTGAAAATAAACCCAGTAAGGTCAGGAACAAAGAGACACTATTTAAAAGAAATGTTGAGCATCTTTTAGCAGTTTTATTTCAAATGGAGAAGTAGAAAGGTCAAACTCTCTTGTTCTGCTTTTATTACGAACACCTAAAATTGAGCATTTCAACCAGATAACATTTTAAAGTCTGTGAACCAGTATTCAAAAACTTCATATACAGAGCTTTAATTGGAAGCAGCTAGTTTTATTCAGAAAAGACTGGAGGTCCAGTGATCCAAATTGCCATGAATTGAGTATAAGACAAGTTTATAATCAGATTATCATAGGATAGGATTATCATTATAAATCTGAAAGTGGATATCAGATATATTGTGGGCAGAAATATACTTGTAGGATATGAATGCTTTCATTTGGAATGTGCCGGAACACATGTTGTGAGGGTTAGAGTAAATGTTCTTTGCTATTGAATAAAAGGGCAGGCAGGTCCATGTAGGAATAGTTTAGCAGGAGCAGAGAAATTAAAGCCTATGGGAATACTAGATCTTATTTTTCTCCTCTATTTTTTCCCCCCCATTCTGCCTGCTTTTTCTTCTGGAGCTCCAGATACACTTTTGCGTCTTAAATATGGACCTAGAGTATTTTAGTTGATTTAGTAACTAAAACCTCAGCATTGCAGTCCAATTGATTTATGATTCAGATACATGGGGATTACTGAGAAAAGATACAAATGTTTCACATATAAAATGTTCATATATTTATCTTTAATGTAAATTCATGAAGTATATGTACTGATTAAGCTAAGTTTTTAAGATCAGAAGGGCATGGAAAAAACAAAGATTTTCTACTGGGAAAATAAGTGTTTTGGTTTTTCACAGCAAATAAAATGCTAAGTGCCAATGAACCTATTCAGTTTAGTGACTAAGATTGAACTATACTGGCAATTTTGACCCAGGAACAGTTTTGAATATTCTTAAACAATATACTGCTAACTGGAGAAAACTCAAAATACAGATGCATTTTGCTTATGGAATCATTGTGTCACTTATCCAGTGTGGTTTGTGAAGATTCCGTCTTGCCTGACAACTAGAAAATGTTGTTATTGTTTCATTATACAAAGAAAAAGAGCAATTATGAAAATAAAGACTACTATATGGAGAAATTAGTAAATTTGTTTTTGATAAAATGTCTTAGCGTGAGAAAGTTTACTGCATGTTTGCTGATTTAGAAAAACTATATGATAAAATGAATATAATGGAATTCAGAAATGGTTTGCATGAATAGGGAGTTAAAGCTGTTGATGGATGCTGAATGTGACATATTGTATGATGGAAGTAAAACATGCACAATAATAAAGGCATCTTAATAATTCAACATTGAACAGAGCGTAAGACAAGGATGTCTTATTTCCCCTTGGTGGTTATAATTCCTTAATGTATAAGGAATACTTGTCATGATATTAAAGGTCTGTTGGCTAGGCATGTGAATAATTGTGTACTTTTGTGTCCAAACAATGTTGAATCTTGGCTGAAAACCTGAATGCTTTTGCAATGAATGTTAGATGTATTGTCTGATATGTCAAGGACTATGGATCTGAAAATTAAGATAACAAAGCCCAAGATAATTGTGTTTGACAGGGAAGATGGCGAGAATGATGGCAAGTTACACATAAACGTGAATTAGTATATTTCTATACAGTATGTACGAAAAATGGGGAGAAGCTGGAGAAATGTTAAGACATGCAAATGCTAGTAGAGATAGTGGATAATATGTGTTTGGTACAAGGAAAAATGTTAAATAAAGGAATAGATAATGGCTGTGAATAAGAATGTGCTTCTCATTTTAGTATATCAGTGTTTCTCAACCTTGGTTACTCTAAGACAGGGGTCTTCAAACTTGGCCCTTTTATGGCATGTGGACTTCAACTCCTAGAATTCCTCAGCCAGCCATGCTGGTTGAGGAATTCTGGAAGTTGAAGTCCACAAGTCATAAAAGGGCCAAGTTTGAAGACCCCTGTTCTAAGATCTAGGATTTCAATTCTAAGATTCATAATATTCAGACCCATGTGGTGCTTCCTTCAACTCCTAGAATACATCAGCTGGCCTACAGTAATTCTTAAAGCTGCTGAGGTTGAAAAACACTGTTACATTGTATGAAAATTAGATCTGAATATGTTGGAAGAAGCATAAAAGAAAGTTGAATGTACTTAAAATGGTTTACTTAAAACGTCTATGGTTAAAGAACAGTGAAGATAATGGATGAATGTGGATTGTACACAAAAGCAGGGCTTTTTTTCTCATAGAATGCCCAGAACGGAGTTACGGCACCTTTTTTGGATGGAACCTTGTAGGGTAGGCAAGGCAGGTTGTATGACGTGTGTGAGTTCCAACACCTTTTTTTTTTTTTTTAGAAAGAAAGCACTGCACAAAAGTATGAACATATGAAAGAAGTATGTGAAGATGGCTTGTTAAGTAGAGGGAAAGGATGATGATCAAACTGCAAAGCAAATGAAGAGTGAGTAGTGGGCTAAAAGAAAAAAAATAGATAATCACAGTTAGATGAAGTTGAAATTGAAGATGAGGTTCAACAAAAAGAACTTTAGAGAACAAAAGGCAATCTAAAGTGAATACATGTATATGGAAGCAAGAATGGTTTGGGAGATATAACATGGTGTTGGTATAAATCAGGTTTGGCTGTATTTTCTTAACATATGGCTTAATTTCTTATCATATGCCTTTTATTTTATTTTATTTTATTTGTTCTTTTCTGTGCTTTTTATAATGTTTCTTACATTGAGAGGTAATAGAATGTTGAATACATATGAACATACTAATTTTATGGAATCTACTTTATCTTATGCAAATTTGTGCCTTAAGCCTTTCTAATCCAATATATATTTACCTTGGTTGAACTGTATCTACACACACACACATACCTAATAAATTTAGAACTGAGCATTATAAAAACCAAGGGTTGTTACTGATACAGCTATCATTTTTCATTCATAATATTCAGACCCATGTGGTGCTTCCTTACTACTGGAAGGGCAGGTGAAAATCCTGTGCATTCAGGAAAGGGATGTATCAGATATTAGAATTCGTGGAATGGAAGGAAATTCCTGGATTAGAGCTATAATGTTGTGCTTAATTTTATATAAAAGTGCGTAGATCTGCAGCATGAAACCCTAATCTAAAATGATTTTTCAGCAAAATTAGTAGAATTATTTCCAGTCCATATAATGACTAGAAAGTGAGAAAAAATATTGTTCAAACTTTTTTTCTTAAAAAAAGAGCTGGTATCAAATAAGCAAAGGCTGCTTACTGCACAGATAAATTTATGCACTGTTTATATATTTACATTCACTGGAAGTTATTTGGATTCTCAGCCAACAATGTGGTATTATCAACATATAAAGGGCACACATGCCTTCTTCAAGCAACATACTCCTTACATAATTTAAATGCATTCCTTATACATTTGTCCATATACTTACTAAACAAGCAATAACTGGACCCATAGATACTGCTTTCCATTGTCCATCATGGCTTTGAACAGTCAAAATTTTCATACAACATTTTATAGTAAGATAGCAAAGTGTAGATTACATTACAACCTTGTACCCATATAACATGCATCATTCCCTGCTTATGTAAGAACAACACTAGTAGGTTTTGGATATTTTAGCTAGTATGCCACAAACATAACCAAATCCCTATAGGACTTTCTTTAACATAGAAACTTTATTTGGCTCTAAGAAAATGCATACAGGATCCCTCCAATGTGGGATTTCTACCTCCTTTCTGGGGCACCCAAAAAGAAAAATATTCAGCAATATTATTAATTAATATTAATATTATTAATAATATTATTAATATTAAGCAACTTCACTACTAGCATTAGAGGAATTGTAACAGTACAGACACACAAGTAGCAAAGTATCCCACCCTTTGTATAAATCCCTATGCAAGTTTAAATGGGGCAGAGCCTCCATCACAAAACCACTCCAGATGTCTGGCAGGTTTTGCTCCCTCCCTGACAAAGGCTGCTGATAGACAGTACAAAAATAACTTTATATAACAATAAACTGTTAAACGCAGTGAGGTGAATCTACCCTGGGACACTGCAATCTTCATGAATATGAATCAGTTGCCAAACATCTGAATTTTGATCACGTGACCAGGGGGATGCGACAAAAGTCATAACTGTGAAAAATGACCATGTCACTTTTTTCAAATTCAAATTCAAAATTCAAATTTATTTGATTTATATACCGCCCTTCTCCCTTGCGGGACTCAGGGCGGTGAACAGGCACATTAATAAAACAGCAATACCATAATATTTAAAAATATTCAAAACAAATTAAATTATTTGTCCTGTCCTAAAACCCACTATAATAATATAAAATTATACCCAATTTAAAAATTTTAGAGNCATCAAATATTGGCATAACAAATCAAAAGTTGCACTCGGTATTTTATTTCTGATAAATAAATATGACATGTATTTCTTATAATGCTTACAATCTCAAGAAATATGATATACCTTAGCTAGCTAATAATACAGGAGTTTGGTTCTGAACAATACTTTGGCTCTTACAGCAATTCCCTGTTTGAGAATATGCAAAATAAACGTATCAAGGTGACAAGAAGAATGTGTTTGACCATACTATTCAGCTGCAGAGTTATTCCCAAGTCTGCATGCCACTTTATTATATATGTTACCCACAAACCAAGTTTATGTTGCTCAATCTCCCATTGAGTTTTAATTGCCTCCATGATTAAAATAGAGACACTTTTTTATTTCCCTAAAGCACATTGCAATTCATAATTATATATATTTGGAAAGCCAAACTAGACAACACAGAAATGTACAAAATGATTTGACATGAATGGTATATTAACTGTCACTATGAATATTTTATCTATGAAATGGATGTGGTAAAATCTTGACTCTATTGGAAATGAATGTTGAAATTGAGTCATGTTATTCTTCTCTGGAGGATACAAATCAATGACTACTTGGTATTTCAGTTTTTCTCTTATAGGAGCAATTTATTCTTAATGTGTCAGTATCACCCAAACCTTCAAAAATATTGAACTTTTTCTTCTGATAAAATAAAATAAAATAAGGAATTCATGGATGCATGAACTTTTCATGCTGACATTATGCAAGAATTATAATGATGTAATACCTCACATTGAGTTACATACTTCGATGTCATTAGCAGAAAATTGAAGGCAGCATTCGGACTGCAGTCCAGGGAACAGGGGGATATAGAGTGCCACAAACAGCCAATCCGGCTGCAATTTTCTTTATATAGTCCTTATTCCCTGCTGGACTAATTTGCTGAGCCACACTTCTTCCTTTCTGGCTGGTTTCCTTTGCCAGCTTCAGGACCTTGGATAGCTCAAGGCCTTGGTCAGGGCCATATCCAGGATCTGGATATGCTGACTTGGCCTGCAACTGAGGAGCCCTCCCTTCAGCTAACCTCTGTGAAGTGGGCCCAGTTGCATGCTTGTCAAACTGTTCAGCTTTTGAACCCAAGGACTCAGAGTTATCTCTAACACTGACCTATTTATACAAATATTTTTCCCCAGCATTGAAAAGAGAAAAGTTGTGGTCTCAATCAGTCAATGGTATGCAAAATTGATTTGGTTAGCAACGTATGAATGGATCATTAGCATTGATAAACTATAGTGAAATATAGCTACCAGTAATTGATGTATATAATTCTATATGTACATGTATTGATTAATACATAACTTGGATTTTTTTCCTTAATTTTCTTTTTTCTTTTCCCCATGTTTTTCTTACCTTTATGATTTTGACCATTGTTTATTTTTCTTTCTCTTTGTACACTCTTTTTACACTCAGTAAAAAGCCATTAAAACTCTTTTTTTTTTATGCAGATGTTTGTTTGAAAAAATAACAAGATTTATAATAGAATATATGGGTCAGCCCCCCCCCCCCCACTTCATCCTGGACATCTGCATGGGGAATCAAAATTGGCTAGAGGGCAAGCATGACATTGTGATGCATTGCACATGTGCCTGCATGCAAAAATCAACATATTAATGCTCCTTACAGTGATTGTTGTGGTAGAATCACGTTGTGGTAGTGTATCATTCTCTCCTATAATTAATAATGCTTTGTTTTTAACTGTCTCACACATCTGGAAAAATGCTGCAACATTGTTCAATAGATGAATTTCCATCTCAAATCCCAACTGATCTAACTCTGGTGTTTTGGCAGATAGTGCCAATATAGCACTTAGTATTGTGCTATTCTATAACAGCTGTTAAGCAATAGCCAGGCAATCATTTTGTTGGCACAGCACATTTTATTTAAGATTTGTAACTAATGTAACCATTAACATTTCTCATTAAAACCTACTTGCTTTTATGATGTCAACAATTATTGTACTGAATGAAGTGAGTTGGCATTAAGGTTTTTATGAAAACATGCACATGGTAACAAAAACCTGGCTGTTCTTTCATTGTTAATGCCCTAATTTTTTTATCTGTGTAAAATATAAGGTAATGTAGTCTTCATGCTTTTTGTAAGTAATACTGCATCCATTAAATGTTGAATGTGCAATATGTTCACATTAGAACTATGGTTCAAGCTTCAGAACTGCTTCTCTCAATGGACTTTACAATGGGCAGACGAGACTACAAGATATTGTTTTATTCTTAGGTAAATGGACTTTCAAGACATTGGTTGGTTTTTTTATACAAAATATATAAAAGAAAATAGAATGAAAACCAATTCTGGAGACGTTACTTTGCAAAGAACATGTTACACTGCCTATTCCCAAGAAAAAATATTTAGCGATATTTAGCACATATTTCAATTGCCCTTATGTCTTCCTTCTGTATAATTTCTCAAAAGGAGTCCATAATCCTAATAAGTGTTTCCAATTTTACTGCCACAATACCCACTTATATTGTTTTATCTTTAGAGATGTTAGTTTTTCACTGTAGAGCTAGGAATTCAATAATGGCTTTCACCTGCCCATACCTGATGAGTCATGATCTGCCATCTTTTAATTCAATATTGACAGTTCAATCTTTATATTCCTTCTTGTTCAGATGCATCTTGCACATTTTGGATAAAATGTTGGTTTTAATCCGCAAGGAAGTTCAAAACACCCACTTGTCAACATGTCTTTGCATGATACAAAAGAACAAGCAAATCCTTGTTTATTTGTCTCAACAAATGTCAGGGCTATGTGCAATCATATGCTTTTTCAATGTCCTTTAAAGATCAAAACCAGTCAGGCAATTGCAGAGGAACAATAAAAAATGGATTGCAAATAAGTGTTAAAGACATCTATTTATTAAGCTAACACTGAGTTACAGCATTGCTGGAGGAAGG